>NC_029781.3:71833820-71835596 GCF_000817695.3 Arachis duranensis
CCATAGATTAAGGTGTGGAGCTCTGCTGTACCTCGAGTATTAATGTAATTACTATTGTTCTTCTATTCAATTCCGCTTGTTCTTGTTCTAAGATATCACTTGTTCTTCAACTTGATGAATGTGATGATCCGTGACACTCATCATCATTCTCACCTATGAACGTGTGACTGACAACCACCTCCGTTCTACCTTCGATTGGGTGAATATCTATTGGGTTCTTTAACCGGAATCTTCATGGTATAGGCAAGAACTGATGGCGGCATTCAAGAGAATCCGGAAGGTCTAACCTTGTCTGTGGTATTCTGAGTAGGATTCAATGACTGAATGACTGTGACGTGCTTCAAACTCCTGAGGGCTGGGCGTTAGTGATAGACGCAAAAGAATCAATGGATTCTATTCCGGCCTGACCGAGAACCGACAGATGAATTCCGCGTGCTGTGACAGAGCATATTCAATCGTTTTCACTGAGAGGATGGGAGGTAGCCATTGACAACGGTGAAACCCTACACAAGCTTGCCATGGAAAGGAATAAGAAGGATTGGATGAAGACAGTAGGAAAGCAGAGAGACGGAAGGGAAGGCATCTTCATGCGCTTATCTGAAGTTCCTACCGACGAATTACATAAGTATCTCTATCTTTACCTTTTTGTTATTTTCATTCATCACTATTACTATTTGAGTTTGCCTGACTAAGATTTACAAGATGACCATAGCTTGCTTCAATACTAACAATCTCCGTGGGATCGACCCTTACTCGCGTAAGGTTTATTACTTGGACGACCCAGTGCACTTGCTGGTTAGTTGTGCGAAGTTGTGTAATGCCATGGTATTGAGCCACCAAGTTTTTGGGGTTCATGACCGGGGATTATGAGAGTTGTGAAAAGTATTGTTCACAATTTCGCGCACCAGACTTCATATTCCACGTGTGCGCGTCTGCTACACTTTCGCGTCGATCTCAACATCCCAAATCCTTGGTTTCCTATGATCTCTCCACTTGCATGCTTTTCCTCTTCATTCCTTTGATCTATTCCTAGCCTTTTCAACCTTAATTCACTTAATAAGCATATCAAGGCATCTAGTGGAATCAAAGGTAAATCAAAATAATCAATTAAAGGCCTAAAATGCATGTTTTCACACTCAATCACAATTTAGGAAGAAATCATGAAACCATTGGTGCACGAATTTGTGATTCGCACAACTGACCAGCAAGTGCACTGGGTCGTCCAAGTAATACCTTACGTGAGTAAAGGTTGATCCCACGGAGATTATTGGTTTGAAGCAATCAATACTTATTTTATTAATCTTAGTCAGGATGCCACAAGGTTATTTGGATTTTACTTGTAGGAAGCCAAACTATTTAAAATTGTAAGTTGGAATAATAAAGAATACTAGCGTTACTTGTTGTGCAGTAATGGGGAATATGTTGGAGTTTTGGAGATGCTTTATCCTTTGACTTCAACTCTTCCTTGAAATCCTTCAACACACGCAAGGCTCCTTCCATGGCAAGCTCTATGTAGGGTGTCACCGTTGTCAGTGGCTACTTCCCATCCTCTCAGTGAAAACGTTCCTATGCTCTGTCACAGCACGGCTAATCATCTGTCGGTTCTCAATCAGGTTGGAATAGAATCCATTGATTCTTTTGCGTCTGTCACTAACGCCCAGCCCTCAGGAGTTTGAAGCACGTCACAGTCATTCAATCCCGGAATCCTACTCGGAATACCACAGACAAGGTTTAGACTTTCCGGATTCTCATGAATGCCGCCATCAATCCGGCCTA
>NC_029781.3:71835737-71840957 GCF_000817695.3 Arachis duranensis
TAAAAGTTGTTTAAATAGTAAACTAGTGTCCTAGGTTTACAGAATATGAGTAAACTAAGATAATTGGTGCAGAAATCCACTTATGGGGCCCACTTGGTGTGTGCTGGGGCTGAGACTAAAGCTTTCCACGTGTAAAGACCTTTCTTGGCGTTAAACTCCAGGTTATGACGTGTTTTGGGCGTTCAACTCCGGATCATGACGTTTTTCTGGCGTTTAACTCCAGACAGCAGCATGAACTTGGCGTTTAACGCCAAGTTACGTCGTCTATCCTTGCGCAAAGTATGGACTATTATATATTGCTGGAAAGCTCTGGATGTCTACTTTCCAACGCCGTTGAGAGCGCGCCAATTGGACTCCTATAGCTCCAGAAAATCCATTTCGAGTGCAGGGAGGTCAGGATCCAACAGCATCAGCAGTCCTTTTTTCAGCCTAAGTCAGATTTTTGCTCAGCTCCCTCAATTTCAGCCAGAAAATACCTGAAATCACAGAAAAACACACAAACTCATAGTAAAGTCCAAAAATATGATTTTTGCCTAAAAACTAATATTATTTTACTAAAAACTAACTGAAACATGCTAAAATCTACATGAAATTACTCCCAAAAAGCGTATAAAATATCCGCTCATCAACCATGCTATTTAATTGGATAAATGTAGGTAAAGTGGATAAAATCTACCTAAATTAAGTACAAAATGTACCACGAAATAGTGGTGCATCATACCTCATCTACACAATTTCACCCAAAACTATCAAATTCTACACCTTAATTCCTCAAACCTTACTATTCAATAATCAAACCAATTATTCACACATTCAATATCTAAAATCCATCCAACCACTTATATCATCACACAATACACACATCAACTTACCTTCCTTACCTCTTTTCGGCCTCTGGCCCAAGATTCATGGCCTCCGGCCCAAATTCACAATTTAAATGTATATTTCACAAACCAATATTTATTATCCAGTTAATCAAATTTTCAACCCACCAAACATACAAATTCACACAATTCTCAACCCAATCATTAATTTACGTTACATATCAACTATGCATATTAGTACCAACCATTTACACAATCCAAACTTAATCTTAGGGGCATCTAGCCTAGGAATTCTCATCACAGCATATGGTACATAAATGAAACTTAAACTGTACTTCTTGTAGCCAAAATAATTGAGCTTCTTCTTGGAAGTCTCTACCAATCCTTAGCTCCAAGCCTCACCAAAACTCTACAAGCAACACCAACCTTCCAATTGTGCACCAAAATCAACTAATACTCTAACATAACCAATTTCACACTTATAATCTACCTAGGGTTCATGAAAATGATAAATCACAAAGATTGGAGGGTTCTTTACCTTAACCCACAAAATTTTGTGATGAATATTACCAATGGCTCATACTAGAGCACTGCTAAACAACCAAAATCACAAGGTTTTCTCAAAATCCAAAGTAAATTTAAATTTAAAGAGAAAAACGAAACCTTGGAAGAGGACAATAGATTACTCATCAAAAACTTAGATAGAATTGTAGAAGATGAGAAGAGCGACGTGTGGCCGCAAACGGCTCGTCAATCGGAGTTCCAGAGAGAAAGTTATGGTGATTTGAAGATTGAAATTGAAGTTGGAACCCTCACCTCTCACCTCTCTTCCATTTCAGCGCCCCTACCCTCTTTCTTTAGGGTTAATGAGCTGAAATGCTCATAACTAGTATTTATATATGTTGGGTCTTGGGCCCACTTGGACTCGGTTCACTTATTTTGGTTCGTTGGCCCAATATTGGGCCAAAACCTTTAAGATTAGAGTTTTAAATCGCATTTTAAATATTTCTACCTATCCTAATTATAAATCCTAATTTCTTAGCCTTATTTACTTATAATCAATTTTTTCCAGTTGCATTACCAGATAGATCTCAGCCAGTACTGTTAGTCAAATTTTCAGTGCGTATTTTTACGCAGAAAACTATGTTTTCTGACTCAGAAAAATTCACTGAGTTCAAATATCATATTTAAATTATCAAATTCTGATTGCTAGATTTTCTAACCATATTCGCTCCTATTTAATTTATTATTTAATTAATTACAGTTTGACCAGATTTTATATTCTACCCCCTAACAGAAATTTTCTCCCTCGAAAATTCCATCCGCCACCACGAGTGTGTGAGCATAGTTTGCCTTTATATCCAACGCATAGTAGTTCCAAGGTCTTTTTACTCTGCGCGCTTCCGTTGCCACACTCTGATTCCTTTATCTCCGAGGATCTCGATCATTCGTCCAACGCTAACCAACAGTCTCGTTCCTTACTTTTATCGTCTCATCAACTCACATCTTATTAAATCTCAAATCATGTCATCAATAATATCACCATCATTATTAATCATAGTCATCATCCCACATCACTATAATCAACCAAAAATCATCACTATACCTTAATCATACTCCATCACTATCCTCTCTCTCTCTCTCTATCAAGCTAATTACCACTAATCACAGCTCAACTCTAAGCATAACCTCCAGACCTACTTTCTTATTCCCAAACCCTCAAATTACTATATAACTTGTTGTCTTAAAGTCTTTGACTAATTAATCAAAACTCTCTTCGTTTTTAAAAATCAAATGAGTTTGAAAAAAATCAAATGAGTTTGAAATAACAAGTTAACAAAATCATATGAATCTGATTTCCTTTAATAATCTATAAAAGCATTCGAAGCACATCTCTTTTGTTAAAGTTACTCAAATCAAAAATCATTTTCAAAACCATAACCAACACTCTTTACTCTTTCAAATTCTTGGGAAAATTTCGACAGCACCTCCCCTAAAAATTGGAGTTTACCACCCATTACGGGTTCCCTCAAACCAATCTCAGTACAACATCAGCATTTCAATTTAATGCTTTTCAAATTCATCTTTCAAAACCAATCATTATAAATCTCAATCTAAATCCAAGGTCATCATGACCAAATATCATAGTACTCATCTCTCAAATACGATGACTTGCACTCACTCATCATCTAAATCCAATTACGCATCAACGATCATTTTCTCATCGATTTCAGAACCATCAATGTTCATAGCCACAATTTATCCCAATTATCTAGAATCATTATCTGCATAAGTTCACTAACCTTTTAAGTACTCAAAGCATCAAGCATTTCTAATCATACCCTAATTTTCCTTATTATTACCATACTATGCTAACGCTTCAGCAAACTTTCACTGTGCCACTCTGATTTATCGTCTAGTACTAGTCCTATCACTTATTTCCTCAAGTACTAAACTACAACTTAGCATGACTGACATTCACTAGATTTCTATCTATGATAGCCAAAACCAAATACCAACTTAATCGTACTTTTAACACGTTGTTACCGATCTTTCACTTACCTCTTCTCAAACCGTCGGATCTAGCAGTATCCCCCGTCGCCGTAGTGAACACGCGACCTTGTTGTTGGCCCTTGGCAGTATTCTGGTTGGCCTTCTCAAGACAGTTCCAGGACATGTGTCCAGCTCCTCCACAACTATAACAAAGTCCCAATCCAGCTCAACATGGAGTTCCCGGATGGTAGCTTCTACATCGCCTACAAGTCATTTCATTCTGAGGTTGCTTTCCATACCCCCTCCCTCGGTGATTGTTGTTGTTGTTCCTTCGGGGATTGTCTCAAAAAAATCTCTCGTATAGGATTTGGTCTCGTCTTCACTCGCCCTTCAAACGATGAGCAACTAAAGGTTAAATCTGCTCTATTCTCTTCTCTCGTAGTTCACTGTCACTGGGTTTCGAACAACAACTCCGTACAGTTCTCAACACTTCTGATTCCTTATATATAATCCAACTCGCCTCTACTGTGTCACTCTTATTCATAACCTTCAAAAGCCTAGCTACTCCACTATGTTAACTAAATATCACTCCATCTCAGTGATGAATCCATATTTGACGATATATTTTGGTTTGATTTGAGTAGATTTCATCACATAAATCCACATTTATTCATGTAAATAGCATGCTTTTTTGTTTTCGCTCTAAATTGTGCCTAATTGTGAAAACACGCTATTTTGAGCTTAAATTAGTGATTTTAATCCCACATTTATACCATTCGATGCCATGACATGTTTGTTGAGTGATTTTAGGTCTTAGAGGCAAGTTTGGCAAGGCAAAAGTGGAAGGAAGCATGTAAAAAGGGAGAAAACATGAAGAAAACAAAAGAGAAGCACACATCAGAGTGTGCGTGCACACGTGCATACGCACAAGAACCATAAAGCCATGTGTGCGTACGCACAACATCCCGTGCGCGCGCACAACAAGAAAATCAACATGTATACGTACGCACACGTCCCAGCACGTGACTCACTTAATGGAAATCGCTGGGGCGATTTTTGGGCCTCTAGAGCCCAGTTTTTAGACTTTCTGAAGCTAATTCTTCCTATATCTAAGAGGGCCTCACTCCATGTGAGGAGGGGGAGCAATTAGGGTTAGATTTCTATCATGTAGTTCTTTTTCTAGAGAGAAGCTCCCCCTTCTCTCTAGAACCTAGGATTTTTAGTTTAATTTTCTTATGATTTCTACTTTTAATTCTTGTTTTAATCTAATTTCTTCTACCTTTCTTTGTTCCATTGTCTTTATTTCCTTTTTTTATCTTGTTAATTTCTCATTTTAGTTGTCTTTTATGTTTATGCACACTCTTGTCATTTTAATTTATATTTAATGTAATTTTATGTTTCATGCCTCTTTTATTGTTGAATTGAGTTGTTATTTTGCTTTCCTTGCTTTTGATAGTTGTAGGAAAGCAGAGAGACGGAAGGGAAGGCATCTTCATGCGCTTATCTGAAGTTCCTACCAATGAATTACATAAGTATCTCTATCTTTACCTTTGTGTTATTTTCGTTCATCACCATTACTATTTGAGTTTGCCTGACTAAGATTTACAAGATGACCATAGCTTGCTTCAATACTAACAATCTCCGTGGGATCGACCCTTACTCGCGTAAGGTTTATTACTTGGACGACCCAGTGCACTTGCTGGTTAGTTGTGCGAAGTTGTGTAATGCCATGGTATTGAGCCACCAAGTTTTTGGGGTTCATGACCGGGGATTATGAGAGTTGTGAAAAAGTAATGTTCACAATTTCGCGCACCAAGTTTTTGGCGCCGTTGCCGGGGATTGTTCAAGTTTTGAGCAAGCTTGTGGTAACATCAGTGCCAAGATCCGGCAACAACACCAAGTT
>NC_029781.3:71841492-71841936 GCF_000817695.3 Arachis duranensis
GGGTGTTTAACGCCCAAAAGGGTATAGTTTTGGGCGTTAAACGCCAGAATGTGCACCATTCTGGGCGTTTAACGCCAGGATGGCTAAGGGGGAAGATTTTGTTTTCAAATCAAATTTTTTTTTAAGTTTTCAAAATCTTTTCAAAATCAAATCTTTTTCAAATCAATTTTCCAATCAAATCTTCTTCAAAACCAATTTCTTTCCATTTTTAAAGATACTTACTATCTCAATGATTTGATTCAACATTTCAAGTATGTTACCTTTTCTGTTGAGAAAGGTTTAATGTTTGAATCATTTGGTTAGTTGTGCGAAGTTGTGTAATGCCATGGTATTGAGCTACCACGTTTTTGGAGCCATTACCGAGGATTATGAGAGTTGTGAAAAAGTATAGTTCACAATTTCGCCCACCAAGTTTTTGGCGCCGTTGCCGGGGATTGTTCAAGT
>NC_029781.3:71842344-71842598 GCF_000817695.3 Arachis duranensis
ATGATTTGTTGAAATCTGGCTGGCTGTGAAGCCATGTCTAATTCCATTGGACCGAGGTTTCAACTTATCACCACAAGAGCTTGATGATTTCTATCAATCTTGCTCTTGGAGCAATGATCTGCTAAGGCTTGGCTAGCCTTTGGCCATGTCTAGTGTTTTGGACCGAAGCTTTCTTGAAAGCTTGGCTGGCTGTGAAGCCATGTCTAATTCCTGGACCGAAGTCTTAGACTAGCATTGCACTGATTCCTGGAATT
>NC_029781.3:71847587-71848399 GCF_000817695.3 Arachis duranensis
CCGTGGCTAGAGGGTGGTTAGAGTTCATACAACGCTCAATCATTCCCACTAGCAACCGGTCCGAAGTTACCATAGACCGGGCTATCATGATCCATAGCATCATGATTGGAGAAGAAATAGAGGTTCATGAGGTTATAGCTCAAGAACTCTATAAGGTGGCGGACAAAACCTCCACCTTAGCAAGGTTAGCCTTTCCTCATCTCATTTGTCACCTCTGTTATTCAGTTGGAGTTGACATAGAGGAAGACATCCCCATTGATGAGGACAAACCCATCACCAAGAAAAGGATGGAGTACACAAGGGATCCCACTCATCATGAGATCCCTGAGATTCCTCAAGGGATGAATTTTCCTCCACAAAACTATTGGGAGCAACTAAACACCTCCCTAGGAGAATTGAGTTCCAACATGGGACAACTAAGGGTGGAGCATCAAGAACAATCCATCATCCTTCATGAAATTAGAGAAGATCAAAGAATCATGAGGGAGGAGCAACAAAGACAAGGAAGAGACATTGAGGAGCTCAAGCACTCCATAGGATCTTCAAGAGCAAGAAAGAGCCGCCATCACTAAGGTGGACCCGTTCTTTGATTTCCTTGTTATTTGTTCTTCTATTTTTCGAATTTTATGCTTATGTTTATCCATGTTTGTGTCTTATGATCATTAGTGTCTTAGTGTCTATGCCTTAAAGTTATGAATGTCCTATGAATCCATCACCCTTCTTGAAAAAAAAATGTGCTTAATTGAAAAAGAAAAGAATTGCATGAATTTTGAATTTTATAACAGTTTAATTATTTTGATGTGGTGGCAATA
>NC_029781.3:71850198-71861529 GCF_000817695.3 Arachis duranensis
TTGCCATGGAAAGGAGTAAGAAGGATTGGATGAAGGCAGTAGGAAAGCAGAGAGACGAAAGGGAAGGCATCTTCATGCGCTTATCTGAAGTTCCTACCAATGAATTACATAAGTATCTCTATCTTTATCTTTATGTTATTTTCGTTCATCACCATTATCATTTGAGTTTGCCTGACTAAGATTTACAAGATGACCATAGCTTGCTTCAATACTAACAATCTCCGTGGGATCGACCCTTACTCACGTAAGGTTTATTACTTGGACGACCCAGTGCACTTGCTGGTTAGTTGTGCGAAGTTGTGTAATGCCATGGTATTGAGCTACCACGTTTTTGGAGCCATTACCGGGGATTATGAGAGTTGTGAAAAAGTATAGTTCACAATTTCGCCCACCAAGGTGTTCGGACTGTTTGGGTATAGATTGTCAGCTTCTCTTCTCTGTGTTCTTGCACTTTGTTGCCTCCAAAGGGTGCCCCTGGACTTTCGTGTGAGTCTTGGGGTTTCTCTTTTACTACTGTATATGATAATTGATGTTTTGCTGTTATTTTCCGAGTTGTTTCCTTATTTGTCCGAGTTGTTTGGTAATAACCCCATGGTTGACCTATGTCTTCTTGAAAAAATATTGCTGAGATGTCTACTAAGATCCCGGACGGCATGTCTGATTTACTGGATTCCATAGTTTTAATGCGTGTTACTGTGGCTGACCCTGAATACTGTGTGCGACTTAAGAGGTTCCGTAGAATTTGTAGGGATAGGAATGTGGAGAAGAATTATGAGTTGGTGTCGCCAGACCTTGAGGAGAGGGTTTGTTTTCCTTCCTTGTTGTGGTCTTGTAATGTAGCCTGGATGAGGCTTCTGTTATTGCCCCCTGGTTTGGTGTTGGCTAGTTTTGAAAATGCATCAGCTCGGACATTCTGCTCCCGAGGTATGTGTCAGACTTCATATTCCCCCAAATTGTCCGAGCTGTTGGTGTTGGCTGATTTTGAAAGTGCATCAGCTCGGGCATTCTGCTCCCGAGGTATGTATTGGACTTCATATTCCCCGAAATGTTCGAGCTATTTTCTGTTTTTATCCAGGGTCCCCCGAATTGTCCGAGCTGTTCTCTAGTTTTGTCCAGGGTCCCCCGAATTACCTGAGGTATTTTTTCATGGTGGGATCCTCAGCTTGGTTGCTCCCTTCTATTTGTGAGGTGACTACTTGTGAATCACTGGACACGGTAAGCTCCTACCTTCGTAGCTAGCCTTAAACCAGCCAATAGTGCCTCGTATTCAGCTTAGTTATTTAGCTTGATTTGGCTTCCCTGATCGCTTTCTATAATTACACCTGCACCACTCCCGGTTTTGTTTGAAGAGTCATCCATGTAGAGATTCCATTTTGTAGGAGTTCTTGGGGTGTCAGTGTACTCTGTAATGAAGTCAGCCATATACTGTGATTTGATGGCTGTTCGAGCTTCACGTCGAAGATCAAATTTGGATAACTCGATTGCCCACTGTAGGATTCTTCCAGCTAAGTTTGTTTTTTGTAGGATGCCTTTTATGGGCTGGTTAGTCCGAACTCTAATAGTGTGAGCTTGAAAATATGGGCGGAGTTATCGAGAAGAGAGTATGAGGGCGTAAGCGAACTTTTCTATCTTTCGATAGTTTAGTTCGGCACCTTATAGAGCCTTGATGATGAAGTACACGGGTTGTTGTCCACTTTTGTCTTTTATAACTAGTGATGAGGCTATTACCCGACTTCCCACTACGAGGTATAATATGAGCTTTTCACTTTCCCTTGGTTGGGTAAGAATGGGTGGTTGCCCCAAGAATTTTTGAAATCTCGGAAGGCTTGTTTGCACCCCGTTGTCCTATTCAAACCTCTCTCCCTTCCTTAATATACCTCTTTGAGGTGTCCTTTGTGAGTCAATTTAGAGATCCCTCCTCCTGCGAATCCTCCATTTATCATATGAACATGTCTCTCAGGGGTGTGAGGTGGACGTTCAACTCGTCCGACCTCTTCAGTGTGAGGTGGACCTTCAACTCGTCCGACCTCTTCGGTGTGAGGTGGACTTCTTCGGTGTGAGGTGGACCTTCAACAAGTCCGACCTCTTTTGGTGTGAGGTGGACATTCAACTTGTCCAACCTCTTTGGTGTGAGGTGGACCTTGAACTCGTCCGACCTCTTCGGTGTGAGGTGGACCTTGAACTCGTCCGACCTCTTCGGTGTGAGGTGGACCTTCAACGTGTCTGACCTTTTCGGTGTAAGGTGGACGTTCAACTCGTCCGACCTCTTCGTCCTTTCTTTTTTTTCTTGGTTCATCTGCTATATTGGCTAAGTACCGATATGATCGCCCTTCTTTTGCCAACTTCTCTATGACATTTTTTGGGTTGAAATACTCATTTGTAGAATGTCCGTAGATTCGGTGGTACTCGTAATATTCTGTCTTCCTCCCCTTTTTTGCTTCTGATTGGACGAGGTGGTGGGATCTTCTCAGTGTGACATATTTCTCGGTAAACATCCACAAAAGACACTCGAAGAGGGGTGTAATTGTGGTATTTTCTAGGCTTCTCTCTGGGTTGATCTTCTTTTTTCCTTTTGGACTCTTTGTCCTTATCCCAAGAAGGATAGGTGAATCTGGATTTTGAGGTCTCTCCCAGTCGAGAGTTTTCCTCCATGTTGATGTACTTCTCTGCTTGTTCTTGTACTTAGTTCAGAGATGTGGGGTATTTTTTCGATATAGATTGGCTAAAAGGTCCCTCTCGCAAGCCATTGATGAGGCCCATAATGGCAGCCTCTGTTGGTAGGTTTTGTATGTCCAGGCATGTTTTGTTAAATCTTTTCATGTAGTTGCGAAGACTTTCCCGTTCTCCTTGCTTGATTCCTAATAGACTTGTGGCGTGCTTAGCCTTATCTTTTTGGATGGAGAATCTGGCCAAAAACTTCTTGGCTAAGTCGTCGAAACTCGAGATGGACCTAGGAGGTAGATTGTCGAACCATCTAATTGTTGTCTTTGTTAAAGTAGTCAGAAAGGCTTTGCAACGAACTGCATCTGAGGCATCGGTGAGGTACATTCTACTTCTGAAATTGCTGAGATGATGGCCGGGATATGTGGTGCCATCGTATAAAGTCATATCCGGGAGTTTAAAGTCTTTTGGGATTTTGGTCTTCATGATCTCCTTGGTGAATGAATCTTGTTCCTTGCGGGAGCTATCCTCATGAGGGGATTGGTTAGCGTTGGTCTTGAGATTGGTTTCGAGTTTTAGGAGTTTGTCCTTCAATTCCCGGCATCGCCTTATTTCCTTTTGTCAAGGTTTTTCTCAGCCTCTCGTTGACGCAGGGCTTCTTCTTCAAGTTGTTTTAAACGGTCTTGAAGCGCCTCCATGGCTTCTGCATTTGGAGAATTCTTTTTGTTGTTAAGTTGGAAAGTATCCTTTGGTGTAGTGTCCGCATTTTTGTGTGGCATTCTATCGTCTACATCTGAATTGTGGTCGTTATCATGGTCGTTCGCCATGGTGATGGAATGACTTCTAGGTCCCCGGCAACGGCGCCAATGTTCCGAGGGTTACCTGAAACTGTAGGTCGATCTCGGACGGGATCTTCTGTACTGGACGGAGTTGACGATCCGGCTGGTGGGTGGTGGCCGGAGCTGTTGTGTCCGACTTGTTTGCCTAGCTATGCTACTGATCCTTTGTCACCGGAGGGTGGTGGTACCTGCAAGGGACTCCGATGCTTAAGTTAGCAAGGGTATTAAGCAGGTTTTTTTGTCGAATCAGAGTACGAGTTATACCTGGGTGCTCCAGTGTACTTATAGTGGTGTGGAGTGACTTTTTAGATAAGATAAGTTAGTTATCTTATCTTATCCTATCTTATCTTTGAGTGAGGTCATCTTATCTTCAGGTCAGGACAATTCGACCTCTACTTCAAGAGCTTGGTCAAATCACCAGGGAAAGCCCAAAAAGGGCCCAACAGAGGAACACGACCCAAATCCTAAGGCAGCGCAAGCCTATAGAGATAAGGGCGGTACCCATAAAGATAAGATGACTTCACCTGAAGATAAGATAAGATAAGATAACTATCTTATCTCAAGAAAGGTCACCCCTCATAATTATAAATACACTGGAGCACCCAGGTATAATTCATACTCTGATTCTACTAAAAACCTGCTTAATACCCTTGCTAACTTAAGCATCAGAGTCCCTTACAGGTACCACCACCCTCCGGTGACGAAGGATCAGAACCACCACCATGTCCAACAAGTCGGACACGGCAGCTCCGGCCACCATCATCAAATCGAACTCAACAACGCTGACCAGTACAGAAGATCTCATCCGAGATCGACCTACAGTTTCAGGTAACCCTCAGAACATTGGCACCATTGCTGGGGAACCTGAAAGTCATCATACTATCATGGCGGACAACCTGGACAACAACCACAACTCTGATGTGAAGAACAGAACACCACATAAGAACGGGGAGGTTACACTAGACGATACTTCTCAACCTAACAAAGACGAAGAATCCCCAACCACGGGACCCATGGGAGTGCTTCAAGATCGCCTAAAACAACTCGAAAAAGAGGTCGAATATCAGTGGGAAGCCGAGAAAGACCTACGAAGGGAAGTTAGGCGATGCCGTGAATTAGAAGACAAGCTCCAAAAGCTAGAAGCTGATCTCAAAACTAAAATTACTCGATCCAGTCATGAGGATAATTCCCGCAAGGACCAAGACCCATTCACCAAAGAGATCATGAAGGCCAAAATCCCAAAAAACTTCAAATCTTCCGATATGACTTTATATGATGGCACATCAGATCCCAGCCATCATCTCAGTAACTTCCGAAGCAGAATGTATCTCACCAATGCCTCAGACGCAACTCGGTGCAAAGCTTTCCCGACTACCTTAACAAAGGCAACAATTAAATGGTTCGGCTGTCTGCCCCCCAGGTCTGTCTCAAGCTTTGACGACTTAGCCGAAAGGTTTATAGCCAAACTTTCCATCCAGAAGGACAAAACTGAACATGCCCCAAGTCTACTAGGGATTAAGCAAGGAGATCGGGAAAGTCTTCGTAGCTCTATGGAAAGATTCAACAAAGCATGTCTGGACATTCAGAGTCTGCCAACCGAAGCAGCCATTTTGGGTCTCATCAATAGCCTACGAGAGGGACCTTTTAGTTAATCCATATCAAAGAAATATCCCACATCTCTGAATGAAGTACAAGAACGAGCAGAAAAATACATCAACATGGAGGAAAACTCTCGACTAAGGGAAACCCCAAAATCCAGATTCTCCAACTCTTCCCGAGATAAAGACAAAGATTCCAAGAAAAAAGATGATTCGCATGGAGAGAAGATTAAGAAATACCACAATTACACCCTTCTCCGGGTGTTTCTTGTGGAAGTTTATAGAGAAGTATGCCACACGGAGAAGATTCCACCACCCGTCCACTTAAAAGCAAAAAGGGAGGAGAAAATCAGATGGAATATTACGAATACCATCGAATCTATGGACATCCCACCAATGAATGCTTCGACTTGAAGAATGTCATAGAAAAATTGGTAAGAGAGGGAAGACTAGATTGGTACCTAGCCTGTAAGACAAATGAGCCCAGAAAGAGAAGAAGAGGCATGTTCATATGATACATGGGGGATTCGCGGGAGGAGGAATCTCCAAATCATCTCGCAAAAGGTACCTCAAAGAAGTATACCACGTCGAGGAAGGAGAAGAGGCACCCGACATCCCTACTATCACCTTTACCAAAGAGGACGCAGCTGGCGTCATCTTGGGACACGACGATCCTATGGTCGTCACTATCATATTGGCCAATGCTAATTTACACCAAACACTGGTGGACCAAGGAAGCTTGGCCGACATTTTATTCAAAACAGCCGTCGACAAACTCGATCTAGAAGAAAAAGAGCTCAGAGCATATCCGGACAGCTTATTTGGACTTGGAGACACCCCATCCAACCACTTGGTTACATCTTGCTACACACAACCTTTGGAAAAGGGAACCGGTCTAGGACTCTCAACATAGACTACATCGTGGTCGATGTGAACTCAGCCTACAATGCCTTAATAGGTCAGACAACTCTAAACCAGCTCGAAGCAGTAGTCTCAACTCCACACCTATGCATGAAGTTCCCAATTGTAGAAGGGATCGCTACGATAAATGGAGACCAGAAGACGGCCAGCCGCTGTTACAACGAAAGTCTAAACCTCAGAGGCAAAGGAGAAGAAATCCACACCATCGAACTCGGAGGAGTTCGAGGTCGAAAATAATTCCATCCAAAACCAGAAGGCGAGATAGAAAAAGTCCAGATTGGAGATGTCCCAGACAAAACAACCAACGTTAGCGCAACCCTTAAAGAAGATGTAAAAAAGTCCCTTATGCAGTTCTTAAAGGATAACGTCGACCTCTTCGCATGGAAAGTCATAGACATGCCGGGCATAGACCCCAAGCTAATGTGCCACAAACTGGCAGTATATCTAGGGTCTCGGCCAGTACAGCAAAGGCGTAGAAAGCTCGGACCAAAAAGATCCCAAGCTGTCGAAGAACAGGTACAAGCCCTACTGGAGGTAGGATTCATCAGAGAGGTCAAATACCCATTATGGCTAGCCAACGTGGTCTTAGTGAAAAAATCAAATGGGAAGTGGCGGATGTGCACCGACTACACTGATCTCAACAAAGCTTGCCCAAAAGATCCATATCCGCTCCCAAGTATCGATACTCTGGTGGATGCCTCCTCCGGTTACAAGTACCTCCCATTTATGGATGCTTATTCAGGATACAATCAAATCCAAATGTATCCGCTTGATCAAGAAAAAAACTTCATTTTTAACTCCCAAAGCAAACTACTATTACATCGTCATGCCCTTCGGACTCAAAAACGCATGAGCTACCTACCAAAGGTTAATGAACAAAGTCTTCGCAGAGCACATCGAAAAACTAATGGAGGTATATCTAGACGACATGTTAGTAAAAACACAGAATGAGGAGTCACTACTGGCCGACCTCGCCCAAGTATTCAATACTATAAGAAAGCATGGCATTTGACTTAATCCTGCAAAGTGCACCTTCGCAGTAGAGGCTAGCAAATTCTTGGGTTTTATGCTCACACAAAGAGGAATCGAGGCAAACCCAGATAAATGCCAAGCTATACTCGACATGAAGAGTCCGACATGTGTTAAAGAGGTACAACAACTAAATGAAAGATTGGCAGCCTTGTCCAGATTCCTAGCTGGATCAGCAATAAGATCTCTCCCCTTCTATGCCACCCTGCGGAAGGGAAAAAGGTTTGAATGGATGGCAGAGTGCGAACAAGCCTTCCAAGATTTCAAAAGATTCCTAGAATAACCACCTATTCTAACCCGGCCATGGCAAGGAGAACCTCGTGTGTTGTACCTCGCGGTAGGAAATCAGACAGTAGCTTCGGCACTGATCTGAGAATATGACAGCGGATAACAACCCATATACTTCATCAGCAAAGCACTACAGGGGTCCGAATTGAACTATCAAAAAATAGAAAAATTTGCCTATGCACTCATACTAACATCTCGATGACTTCGGACCAACCAGCCCATAAAATGCATTCTACAAAACACAAATTTAGCAGGAAGAATCTTGCAATGGGCAGTCAAATTATCCGAATTCGACCTTGAATATAAAACTCGGATAGCCATTAAATCACAATACCTGGCCGACTTTATTGCAGAGTTTACGGACACCCCGGAAATCTTTATAGAGTGGAATCTCTACGTAGATGGTTCCTCAAACAAAACTGAAAGTGGCACAAGCGTGATAATAGAAAGCAATCAGGGAACCCTGATGCCAGGGCATCTTGGCCAGTTTTACTGACCTTTTCTTTACTGTTTTAGGGTAGTTTCATGCAATTTCTTAGTAAATAAGCAAGTTTTGGGTAGATATACACTTACATCTTGAATCAAGCAAACATTGTGAAGTTTACATCATTTCATGAGAATTGTGTAGGAAGTGAATGATAAAATGGATAATGCATGATCTCATGACTTGGAATAGAGCTTTGATGCACTTTATTTGCTTGATTTCAGGACAAAGAAAGCAAGGAAGAGCCATGTTAGCAGCCACGTTAATCTAATTAACGTGACCACTAACGTGGAATGGGAATAAGCTTGCAGCATTAATGGAAAAAGTGATCACCAATAATGCCTTCGAAGCCATCATAGCCCACATTAGTTGCCATATTAATTACATTAACGTGGTAGCTAATGTGGAGGAAAAAGGGAGCTCTAATGTTAGTGGTAAAAGTGAATACCACTAACGTTCCAAAAGGGCATACTTAGCCATGTTAAGATTCACGTTAATTCAATTAACGTGAACTCTAACGTGGGAGGAGAAAGCAATTACCAACGTTAGTGACACTCACCTTTGTCACTAACGTTGGACTAAGCCAATATTACCTATGTTAGTGGTCATGTTAAAACCACTAACGTGAAGAATAACGTGGAGCAAGGATGATAGGCCAACGTTAGTGACACTCACCTTTGTCACTAACGTTAGAGATGGCAATCACCACCACGATAGTAGTCACGTTAATGCAATTAACGTGAGGCACTAAAGTGGGAAGAAGGGGCGTTTGAAGCGTTAGTAACAAAGGTAAGTGTCACTAACGCTCTCGAAGCTTAGGCATGCCCACGTTAAGGGCCACGTTAATTACACTAACGTGGATCACTAACGTGGGGAAAAGAAGTAAAGAGCAACGTTATTGGTAAAGGTGAATGCCAATAACATTTGCAAAGGACTAAGAGGCAACGTTAGTGGTCACGTTAGTGCCACTAACGTTGAAGTTAACATGGATCAATATGGTTTAGAGCGTTAGTGAAAAAGGTGATCGTCACTAACGTTCTCGAACCCACATTTTCACTTAACGTTAACACAACTAACGTCCTAACTAACATCCACCCATGCCTGACTCACACTTTTTCTGCAAGCAAAGCTAAGCCCACTGAAGATTGTAACTGCTTCAACTCAAGATCAAAGGCCCATATCCAAGACTTGAAGAGCTGACTAGAGAGGAGCTTGGCATTTTAGAGAACTACACTCTGTATATTTACTTTTCCATGATTTCTAGTTTACTTTAGACTGTACTCT
Organism: Arachis duranensis; assembly: GCF_000817695.3. Classification (NCBI taxonomy): domain Eukaryota; kingdom Viridiplantae; phylum Streptophyta; class Magnoliopsida; order Fabales; family Fabaceae; genus Arachis; species Arachis duranensis. The sequence goes on from NC_029781.3 coordinate 71,859,303, forward strand.
TCTCTATCATCTTCCATTTCCAGAGCTATGAACAACTAAACCCCTTTTCATTGGGTTAGGGAGCTCTGTTGTAATTTGATGGATCAATTATAGTTTTCATTCTTTTTCTTCTTTCTTTTCTCTTGATTTACTAGAAAGCCTTCGATCTTAAATCATTTGGTTTGTTGTCTTGGGAAAGAAACTATCCATAATTGGATCTCCTTTGAGCCTTGGAAAAAGTATGAGGAGATCATGCTAGAAATGCTTTCTCATGTTGGACCAAATTGGGGTTTGGACGGATATAGTGACATATAATCCTCCCAACACTTTGATTTGGAAATACATGTGGTATAATCAGTGACCATACTTCATCTCTTCCCATGAGTAATTAAATCAAGGAATTGGGTAATTGTTCAAGCTTGGAGAGATTAGGTTGCCAAGGAATTGGGATCCAATCACCTAAGATTGCCAAGGAGATCAATGAATGCATTGATTGAGGAAGAGATGAGAATGAACTTGATCCGGAGAATGCAACATCTCCTAAGCCCAATGAATCCCCCATTTATGATCTTACCCATTCTCTTTGCTTTCTGCCATTTATTTTTATGTTCATTTCCCCAAATCCCCATTTAAGATTCTGCAATTTACTTTCTGCAATTTACTTTCCCGCTATTTAATTTTCTGTAATTCTCAATTCAATTTCTGCTTAGTTCAACTAGAACATTCCTCCAATTAAATTTACTCAACCAATTAATCCCTATGGGATTTGACCTCACTCTATTGTGAGTTTTTACTTGACGACAATTCGGTATACTTGTCGAAGGGAAATTTGTTGAGAGACAAGTTTCCGTGCACCAAGTTTATGGCATCGTTGCCAGGGATTGATTTTGTATCGACAATGATTAAGTTGGAAGATCACTAGATTGAGCATTTTTCCTTTGCTTGTTTATTTCACCTAGTCAATTACCTTTATTTTCATTTATTTTCTTCCTCATCCCCTTTCCCTTCTTTGTTTTCTTTTTCTTTGTTATTATTTACAATTCTGCTCACTAACCCACTAACTTTTTGATAATTTGCACCACTCATGCTAACAGCCACTCTAATAAGAATAATCTCTTCATTTTCTTTCTTGATGTGTGCTTTGTTAGTTGTATGACAGGGAGAAGAAGTAGAGCTTCAACTTCCTTTGATTCTGAACCTGAGAGGACCTTCCTTAGATTAAGGAGGGAAGTAAGAGGGAAAAGAGTTGTTGGTGCTGAGGAAGAGGAAGAATACTTTGAAACAAACATGTAGGAGAACCTGGAAAACAACCACGAAGGAGAAGCTCACAACCATGCCAGAGAAGGCCCTGTGAATCATGCTGGGCAAGAAATAAGGGTTCTAGGCTCATACATCAATCTAAACCCAGGAAATTATGGAAGTTGTATCCAAAAGTGATCGGGGTAAAACTTGTCTCTCAACAAATTCCCATTCGGCAAGTGTACCGAATTTGTCGTCAAGTAAAAACTCACAATAGAGTGAGGTCGAATCCCACAGGGATTGATTGATCAAGATACTTTAATTAGAGGAATGATCTAGTTGAGCGAATCCATGAATAGAGTTGATAATTACAGAAATTAAAATGGCGAGAAAGTAAATGACTGAAAGTAAATAGCAGAATTGTAAATGGGAATGGGGGAATTGCTCATAAAAGTAAATTGCAAAAAATAAAGAGAATGGGTAAGATCAGAAATGGGGAGTTCATTGGGCTTAGGAGATGTTGCATTCTCTGGATCAATTTCATTTTCATCTCTTCCTCAATCAATGTACTTATTGATCTCCTTGGCAATCTTAAGTGATTGAATCACAATTTCTTGCAATTCAATCTCTCAAATCTTGATCAATAGCCAATTCCTTGGTCAATTGCTCATGAGAAGAGATGAAGTGTGGTCATTGATTATACCACATGCACTTCCCAAATCAAATGCTTAGAGGGTTATAGCCACATACCCATCCACACTCAATTTGGTCCAGCATGAGAAAACATTTCTAGCTAATCTCTTCATTCCTATTTCAAGGATCCGAAGAGATCTATGTTTGAATAGCTTCTTTTCCAAGAACACTATCCAATTGGATGAAGATCGAAAGCTTTCAAGTAAAATCAAAAGGAAAGATAGAAGAAGAATAAGAAAATTAGTATTGATCCATCAAATTACAACAGAGCTCCCTAACCCAAGGAAAGGGGTTTAGTTGTTCATAGCTCTAGAAA
>NC_029781.3:71861820-71865858 GCF_000817695.3 Arachis duranensis
CCAGCGTTTAACGCTGGAACTGGCATAAAAATTGGAGTTAAACGCCCAAACTGGCATGAAAGCTGGCGTTTAACTCCAGAAAAAGTCTCTACACGAAATGCTTCATTGCTCAGCCCAAGCACACACTAAGTGGACCCAGAAGTGGATTTTTACGTCATTTTACTCATTTCTGTATACCCTAGGTTACTAGTTTACTATTAATAGGATCTTTTGACATTGTATCTGTACCTCATGACACTTTACATGTTTCTTTGTGTATCTTCCACGGCATGAGTCTCTAAACCCCATGGTTGGGGGTGAGGAGCTCTGCTGTGTCTTGATGGATTAATGCAATTACTACTATTTTTCATTCGATCATGCTTGCTTCCATTCTAAGATATTACTTGTTCTTAAACCGGATGAATGTGATGATCCGTGACACTCATCATCATTCTCAACTATGAACATGTGCCTGACAACCACCTCCGTTCTACCTTAGATTAAGTAGATATCTCTTGGATTCTTTAACCAGAATCTTCGTGGTATAAGCTAGAACTGATGGCGGCATTCAAGAGAATCCGGAAGGTCTAAACCTTGTCTGTGGTATTATGAGGAGAACCGACAGATGGATAGCCGTGCCGTGACAGGGTGCGTTGAACATTTCCACTGAGAGGATGGGAGGTAGCCACTGACAATGGTGAAACCCTTGCATACAGCTTGCCATGGAAGGAGCCTTGCGTGCTTGAAGAAGAAGACAGTAGGAAAGCAGAGATTCAGAAGATGGAGCATCTCCAAAACCTCAACCTGTTCCCCATTACTGCAAAACAAGTACTTATTTCATGTTCTTTTACTTTTCACAATCAACCTTGATAATTATTGATATCTTGACTAAGATTTACAAGATAACCATAGCTTGCTTCAAGCTGACAATCTCCGTGAGATCGACCCTTACTCACGTAAGGTATTACTTGGACGACCCAGTGCACTTGCTGGTTAGTTGTGCGGGATTGCAAAAGTGTGATTGCAATTTCGTGCACCAACTACTCTTTTCAGCTTCTAGTTAGCTCTTCAAGTCTTGGGCCTCTGGATCTTTGAGCTTGAAGCAGTTCCTTTCTTCAATTGGGCTTGGCTTACTTACAGAGAGATAGTGTGAAGTGGGCATAGACTTTAGCTCAAGACGTTAGGGGTATTTAACAATTAGTGAAAATACAAGTTCGAGAAAGTTAGTGACACTTAACATTGTCACTAACGTTGCCATGCACCCCTTTGCCTCACGTTAAAGCCCACGTTAACTGGGTTAACGTGGCTTTTAACGTTGCCTTATTAGCCTTCGAGAATGTTAGTGACACTCAACATTGTCACTAACGTTCAAGTGTGCCCCTTCTTGTTTCACGTTAAAGCTCACGTTAACCAGGTTAACGTGGCTTCTAACGTGGCTTTTGCCAACCTTCGAGAACGTTAGTGACACTCAACATTGTCACTAACGTTCAAGTATGCCCCTAGGTCTCACGTTAGAGTCCACGTTAACTAGGTTAACGTGGCTTCTAACGTGGCCATTCTTAGCCATCCCAACGTTAGTGACAATGTTGAGTGTCACTAACGTTGGCTCATTCTTCATTCCTCATCGTTAGCTTCCACGTTAACCAAGTTAACGTGGAGGTTAACGTGGCTCTTGGGGGTTGTGTGGTTGCTCCAACGTTAGTGACAATGTTGAGTGTCACTAACGTTGTCGACAATTGTCCATCTCTTACGTTAGCTCCCACGTTAACCAAGTTAACATGGGAGTTAATGTGGCTCTTTGCACCTTAGGCCAACGTTAGTGACAATGTTGAGTGTCACTAACGTTGGCTTCTCTTCCCCCTTTAACGTTAGAGGCCACGTTAACTAGGTTAACGTGGCTTCTAACATGGCCATTTGTGAGCAATTACCAATGTTAATGACAATGTTAAGTGTCACTAACGTTGGCTCAACTTCTCTTCTCCACGTTAGAGTTAACTTAGTTAACGTGACTCTTTAACGTGGGCATTGATGGCTTTTGAGAGTGTTTTTGGCAATCACTTTTCTCCTTAACTTTGCAAGTTATCTCTCATTCCTTGCTTCCTTTGGTCCTGAAATCAAGCAATAAAGTGCATCAAAGTTCTAGTCCAAGTCATGGGTAATGCAATATACAATTTTGTCATTAAAATCATGCAAAATCCTCATGAAATAAATGTAGGGTAAAGTACTAAATTGGTCCCCTAGGTTTGGGCGTAATTCTGTTTTGTTCCTTAAGGTTTAAAGTGTTCTATTTGAATCAAAAACGTTTTCATTTAGTATCAATTTAGTCCCACAGTGAGGTCAAAATTAAATAATTAACAAAATGTCCTACATAACAACAGTACAAGAACAAAATCGATAATCTGGAGAACAAGTACAAGCTCCAGAGGCATAAAATCAACCATTGATACATCAATACATTTATTTATTATTTTTTTATAATATAAATAAAATATTTTCTATAAAACTAAAGAAAATGATAAATAAATATATTGATGCATTAATGGTTGATTTTGTACCTCTGAAGCTTGTACTTGTTCTCCAGATTATCACTTTTGTTCTTGAACTGTTGTTATGTATAACATTTTGTTAATTATTTAATTTTGACCTCACTGTGGGACTAAATCGATGCTAAATGAAACTTTTTTTGATTCAAATAGAACACTTTAAACCTTAAGAACCAAAACAGAATTACGCCCAAACCTAGGGGACCAATTTAGAACTTATGTGGAGTTGTTGTGTTGGTTGTAAGGTTTGTGGTTTTGTGGTTGGGTTTGCTGGTTTCCCCACCCAAAGTTTGGGTGGTTTTTCCAGCCTGGGTTGTAGGTATTGGAATGTGGATCATATGGTTGCCTTTGTTGATTTCCCACATAGTTGGCCTCTTCCCAATCACCTCCTTCTGTGCTTACTTCCTCTTGATCTTGTGTGTGTATTGCAGCCACTTGCTTTGTGTCCAATTTCCTAGTGAGCTCTGCTAGTTGCTTGGTAAACACCTTGTTTTGGGCTAGAATTGTATCAACATGGTTCAGCTCCATGACTCCTTTAGTGTTGTGCCTCTCTGAAGCATAGTAGTACTCATTCTTAGCCACTGTCTCAATCACTTCAATGGCTTCTTCCACAGTCTTTTTCCTGTTCAATGAACCTCTTGATGAATGGTCTACAGCCTTCCTTGATTCATAAGAAAGTCCATCATAGAAAATATGCAATTGCACCCAGTCAGGGAACATGTTTGGTGGGCATTTCCTTGTCAACTCTTTGAACCTCTCCCATGCCTCGTAGAGGTCCCTAAGTGAAAATGGGAACAAGAGCAGTTTATAGGCATCTTCCTGGACTCCATTGGACTTCACAGTGTCGCAAATTCTCAGGAATTTTGTGAGATGTTGGTTTGGATCTTCATTAGCACTCCCACCAAATGAACAATGATCCTCCACCTGTGATATTAGCTGTGGCTTGAGTTCAAAATTGTTGGCCTGAATGGGTGGTTTCTGAATGCTGCTACCACAATTCCCAGAGGTTGGGTTTATGTATGAACCAAGAACCCTCCTCTCGGGAATGGCATTGTTTCCATCAGCTCTCTCATGGTTGTGAACTTCTCTATCCATGTTGAGATCTAGAGCTTCCTCAAAATTGTCCTCAGATTCTCCTTCAGATTCTTCCTCTCTCAGTACTCTCTTCCCTCTTGCTTCCCTTCTAAGTCTATGAAGGGTCCTCTCTGGTTCGGTATATGGAGGAGTTGATGTCTCTCCTCTCCTACCTGTCATACAAGAACACAGCACAGGCAACAAACAAGTGAAATACTCTTGGTTAATGGAAGAGTATGGTTAGAGCAGTTGAGGAATTAAATCAAATAGTTAGTGGGTCAGTGAGTTAGTAGCTTGAATTTAAAGGCATAAAGAAAAAAAGAAAGCAAGTAACAGAGTGCAGAAATTAAAATACAACAAGTAACTTGAACTGAATTAACAAAACAAGAAAAATGCTCAATCTAGTTAACCTCCAATTTGAGAATTGTCAATCGAAAACCAA
>NC_029781.3:71866561-71867222 GCF_000817695.3 Arachis duranensis
TCTGAATGCTGCTACCACAATTCCCAGAGGTTGGGTTTATGTATGAACCAAGAACCCTCCTCTTGGGAATGGCATTGTTTCCGTCAGCTCTCTCATGGTTGTGAACTTCTCTATCCATGTTGAGATCTAGAGCTTCCTCAAAATTGTCCTCAGATTCTCCTTCAGATTCTTCTTCTCTCAGTACTCTCTTCCCTCTTGCTTCCCTTCTAAGTCTATGAAGGGTCCTCTCTGGTTCGGTATATGGAGGAGTTGATGTCTCTCCTCTCCTACCTATCATACAAGAACACAGCACAGGCAACAAACAAGTGAAATACTCTTGGTTAATGGAAGAGTATGGTTAGAGCAGTTGAGGATTTAATTCAAATAGTTAGTGGGTCAGTGAGTTAGTTGCTTGAATTTAAAGGAATAAAGAAAGAAAGCAAGTAACAGAGTGCAGAAATTAAAATTCAACAAGTAACTTGAACTGAATTAACAAAACAAGAAAAATGCTCAATCTAGTTAACCTCCAATCTGAGAATTGTCAATCGAAAACCAATCCCTGGCAACGGCGCCATAAACTTGATAGCCATAACCTTGATAGCTACGATTTTTGGAAGTTGCACAATCGGCAAAAATTCCTTCCGGCAAGTGCACCGGATTATCGTCAAGTAAAAACTCACAA
>NC_029781.3:71867692-71868132 GCF_000817695.3 Arachis duranensis
TGATCCAATTCTGTAACATTCATTGAGCCAACTTAGTGATAATCAAGTAATGACACATGACTCAACAAATTGAAATTCCAGACTCATCAATTCTTCAGGCCCAATCCCATAAACCATGATATTCAATTGGGTTTCATACCAGAGTATGTTTAAGTCAATGTTTGTGCTCAAATACTAACTTAAACTGCAATATCTTTGGCCCAGAAACCCTTTCACTAAGTGGCGTTTAAGTTGCAGTTTAAGCTTAAACTGCAACTTAAACGTTGGACACTCATGGAGGTGATATAATTCAAGGACGTTTAAGCTTCAGTTTAAGGTTAAACTGAAGCTTAAATGTGGAAATGGAAGAAGGCAATCCGGGAGGGTAAATAATCGAACACGTTTAAGCTTCAGTTTAAGGTTAAACTGAAGCTTAAACGTGGAAATGAAGATTGCAACCC
>NC_029781.3:71868744-71874331 GCF_000817695.3 Arachis duranensis
CATTATATGGCACATGTGATCTTCAAGCTTCCTTTATTGATTTTTTTGCTTCCTTGCCTAGCCTCTTCTTCCCTGAAATCATCCAAACAACTGCATCAAAGTCTTGCAAAATTTCATGAGAAATCTTCCATTCATAGCATTCAAGTAATATAACTAGAAACTCATGGACTTTGCATCAAAATCATACTGTTTGGATGATTCATTGCTTTGTTGTTCATTTAACCATTCTTGGTTACTTTAAGCTCAAGAAAATGCATAAAACAACTAAAACTAAAAGAAAAATGCTAGTGAAACTAGCCTAAGATGCCTTGACATCACAACACCAAACTTAATACTTGCTTGTCCCTAAGCAAGTCCTGAGTTATTTGAGAAGAAAGTATGAAACAAAAAGCAATTACATTGGCTATATTTGAGAAGAATGTATGAAACAGAAAGCAATTACATTGGCTATATTAGTAAGCATTTGAAGTTCATCAGAAGGGTTTTATGCAGAAAGTTGCAGCATCACTTTTTCATTCTTATCAGGTAGGGTTATCACTTTTTCATTGCATCCATCAAACACTGCTATGGCCTCTTGTTATTCTTATGTCCTTGGCACTTTTTCCTTTCTTTGTTTTTCTTTTTCTTAGAGCTCCTTTGCTCCTTGTTTGCTCAGTGTCATGTGTTGCATAAGCCTTTGGCATTTTCTTTTTCTTATCAGTGCACTACACATATTCTTTTCAGTGCACTACACATATCCACTACAGGCATTTTAGTTCACATTTCTTCTTGAGACATTGGTGCCCAGCACCTCTTTGTGTGACTAAATGTTTTGTATTTAGGTTGCTCTTGATAATGGACTTTTGGTTGATAATCCCCGGTTAGTTAACCCAAGTTACCAAGTGTTGAAACACTCCTCAGAACCTATTCATCCAAGCATATCCTTAATACATAAACACCACAGGAATTTGTCTCAGAAGTTCAAACCATTGGTGCCTAGCTTATTTTCTCAATCAAATTTTTATTTTTTTTTTGCTTTTTGGTTGCCCTTTTTTCAGTGGCTTTTTCTTCTTCTTTTTCTTTCTTTTTCATGGCCAAAGACATTTATTCATCAAGATCCATAGACAGTATTCAACTTCTACACAAAATGATAATTCTACACTCAATTTTTAGTGATCTGACTAAACAATCAAGCATGCATACCACCACTTAATTTTACTTGATTTGTCACTAATTGAGCCAAGTTACTTTTGTTCAAACTTTTCTTTTATTTTTGAAAACAGAACAAGCATGGAAAGCATTTGTTTAAGAAGGTGAAGTTATATCCAAACATCTAGGCAAAAAAAAAACTTCGCATTAAAATTAAATGACTTAAAATGAAAGAAAGCGCATAAAGACAATTCACAAACTATTATTTGATTATTAAGGAACGAGACCACCTCTCATTTGTTGCTTGGTTCTTTTTGATTCTTGGGGTCCTGCTTCTTCTTGCTTCTTACCTCTTTTGACCACTTGTACTTCCTTTTTCTTTTCTCATGAGCTTTGTCCAGAATCCAGCCTTTTTCATTGTTTCTTCCACTCCTTTTTCAAGGATCATTGCCTTGTTTATTTCTCCTTCTTTTCTCCCTTTGAAATACTCATCAAAAGCTGGGAATGCTGGGTCCATCTTGTGTAGATGTTCCCCTATGTAGTTAAGCTTAATTTGAGAACTGATGTTGTAATCAGCTTGAACTGAGTATCTTGCATTCTGCAAAGTGGTGGCTTCCTTGATTGCCAAGATATTGGCATCTTGGTGTTGGCATATGTGGCTGAGGGATTCTTGTAATTGTAAATTCTGTTCCCTTTGCAGATCTAGGAATCTTGATTCAAAGTTCCTTTGCATGTCCATCATTTTTAGGTGAAAGTCCTCTTGCCTCTCTTGAGACCTCATGTATTGTTGAGATTCCTTCCATGATTTCCTGCATTCTGCTCATATCCATGGGGTCTCTGGGAACTTGTTGCCTTTTTTCTGGACTTCCTTGCTCTTCTTGCTCTTCTTCTCCTTCTTGCTCTGCTTCTTGCTCTGCTTCTTGCTCCTCTTCTGCTTGTTGCCCTTCTTCATTTCTTCTTTTTGTATGTCTTGGAGCAATTGGGCCAAGAGTCATTCTGTGAGCAGTCATGGCCATTCCAGGATGTAGCCAATTAGGTCTTGCATCTTCAAGTGGTACTTGGGCTTTGATGCATAGTCTGATGATGGTGCTAGGGAAGTGGAGCCAAGAGTCAGGGTCACTTTTCTCACTAAACTCTTGTATCTGTTCAGCAATGAGTTTATGAACTTTAATCTCCCCTCCCACCATAATGCAATGTAGCAAGATGGCTCTTTTAGGGACTATTTCTGAAGAGTTTGCAGTGGGTATGATGGATCTCTTAACTATTGCATACCACCCTTTAGCTTCAGGTGTTAAGTCTCCCCTTCTCAAGACTCTTGGAGCTCCTCTTGTTTTTCTCACCCATTCAGCTCTGATGGCACAAAGGTCTTCAGCAATAGTCGAATAGTCAGGTTCTCCTATCATCCTTTCCTCATAACTTGCTTGGCTGAAACGTATGTTTTTCAGGCCAAGAGCTTTCATGATTGCCTTGGGGCTGAAGTCAACTTCCACCCCTCTCACATAGCTTTTGTATGTGGGTTCCACGGTTGGATCCTCCCTCACTGCATTTGCATAAAACTCCTTCACCAGGTTGATGTTGATTTTAGTGATTGGCTTAGTCAGGAGCTCCCACTTCCTCTTTTTGATCTTCTCCCAAACACTTGGGAACTCATCCTTTTCAAGGTCAAAGGGGACCTCAGCTAGTATCCTTTTAGGTCTCATCCATTCGGCCTGAATCTCATGGAAAACTGATTTGTATTTCCATGCATCAAATTCCCTTTCCTCCTCCATTGGCTGCTTGTCTTTCCTTCTTTTGTGGCTAGATGAGGCTGCCATTGGTTCTTTAGTTTTGGAGAGTAACAAGCTAAAGTTGACAAGGTGAAGTAAGCAAATGTGGTTAGAAGAGTGGTGAGGTTGTTTTCGGCAAGAGGTAGTTATGCTATGATGAAAGAATATGTGCAAGAAGGAGATTTGGTGGTGTGGAACTCGTTCCCCAAATGATTCTTTATAGTGCATGCAAGTGAAAAATGGATGGCTAGGGTGATTTGTGAAGGATGGCTTGATGGTAAATATATGAATCAGGGAGAAGGACGAATTGCTTTTAACTTTCTTGGAAGTATTCTGGGTGCATTAAGTTGTACATGTAGCTTTCTTTTCATGCAGAACTTCCTTTTCCCATGTGTTAGTTTCAAAGACTTATGAACTTCCTTTTTGACCAAGAACCGTACCTCCCCCCTTGTCTTTTTCCTCCATTCTTATCCTTCCTTTTGTACCTGCACAAACAAACAAAATTGCTATCATTTTTCGGTCCATGTGAATAATGAATAGTACTTGCACATGTTTTTCATTCTTTTTGAATTGTAAATCAATGATTGTCTTCATGAGCTTATAGCCGTGACCTTTGTGTGTATGCACACTTATTAATGGACACCAAACTTAATGTTTGGTAATGTCTCCTGATGACATGAAATCCATGTTGGTTGTCCTTAATGAATGTGCATAATTCTAATAACTCATAGTCACTTTGGCTCTTTGATCCTAAACAATTTTACTACCTAAAGTAATTGAAATCAAAGTATTAAAACATGCTAATGGTATACTTGTCATGAATTTCTAAATCCAGAGGAACTTCTTGCTTTTCATTAACTGTGTTCAAAGAGGAACACCAAACTTAATGTTTGGTTGTGCACCTTGAATGAAAAACTAAATACAAATTGAATGAAGGATTGAATACAATTTGAATAAGATTTGGGGGTGCCTTCAGGAACACCAAACTTAGAGACCAATTGTATTTTACATGTAATGTTTAGTGCACCTTATCAATAGTTGTCCTGAGGATTCAAGTTCATGCATAAGAAACCATGCTTTATTAGATGCAGAGTAAAACAATAAAGAGTAAGGATACTAAAACATGGGTTGCCTCCCATGAAGCGCTTCTTTAACGTCACTAGCTTGACGGTTGTCCCTTGTTAGGGTGGATTGTAGTGCTTGATGTCCTCTCCTCTCACTATGAAAACGTCCCCATTTAATTCATTCATGATTTCCAAATGTTCCATAGAAAGCACTTTCCTGATTGTGCACACTTGAGGGAGCTGGGAAGGAATGGGTTTGAGGCCAGGTGGGATTGGCAGATAATGACTTGATATCACTTTATCTCCCGGAGAGAAACCTTCAGTGGGAATTTTCTTGTTTCTCCACCCTCTTGGCAATTTCTTTACAATTCTTCCCTCTCTCTTGAGGATTTCTTCATCGATCCTTATGCCAGGAGGATCCTTCTGAGTTGTTTCTATTGATTTTTGTGGCTTTAACTCTTGCAATTCTTGTTTGCCTTCCAAGGACTATTTCAGAGTTTCAGCTGCTGGATTGCTTTCCTCCAAACACAGATGGCTACTATCATCCTTAGGCTTTTCAGATTCTGGTTCAGGCTCGGATGCAGGTTTGAAAACATGGAATTTGAGCTGTTCATCATGTACTCTCAAAATTAGCTCTCCTTGTTCTATATCTATGAGTGCTCTAGCAGTGGCTAGAAATGGCCTTCCTAAAATGATAGGATGTATGTAGCTTTCCTCCATGTCCAAAATGACAAAGTCTGTGGGAAGGAAATAATTTCCCACTTTCACCAGCACATTCTCAACTACCCCTTCAGCTTGCTTTTGAGTTTTGTCAGCCAGTTGTATGATTGCATCAGTGAATCTCACCTCATTCAGTTGTAGCCTCTTCATAAGAGTAAGAGGCATCACATTTATGCTAGCTCCTAAATCACAGAATCCTCTGTCAATTTTTGTTTCCCCTATGATGCAAGGGATATGGAAACTTCCTGGGTCTGTTTTCTTAGAGACTATGTCCTTCTTGATGAGGGCACTGCATTCTTTGTTCATTATTACAGTTTGTCCTCCCTTCAAAACTCTTTTCTTGCTCAGCAATTCCTTCAAATACTTGATATGTGTAGGCATCTGCTGGAAAATCTCAAGAAAGGGAATATTGATATGGAGAGACTTAAATGTCTCTAAAAACCTTGAATATGTTTTCCCTTTTTCACCTCCTCCTAACCTCTGAGGAAATGGTGCTTTTGGTTGGTATGTTTCCAGCATGCCTTAGGAAATGGTGCTCTTGGTTGGTAAGTTTCCAGCATGCCTTCCTTTTGCATTTCCTTGGCTTGCTCAGTTTCACTTTCCTGCTTAGCTCCTTCCACACCTTCTTTCAAGATTTCTGACTCCTTTTCTGAGGGTCTGATTCCTTCTTCTTCTGAGACTTCCTTCAATATGGTGATGGCCTTGCATTCTTCCCATCTCATTTCCTTTTGTTCCCCTTTAGGATTCTTTTCTGTGTCACTAGGGAACACTGCAGTTGACTTGGGGGCCTGTTGAGATAGCTCTCCTACTCGAGACTCCATCCTCTTGAGTTTTTCACCATGGTTCCTTAAGGTAGATCTCACATCATCCCTAAAGCTTTTCAACTCACTTATGTCCTGACCCATGTTT
>NC_029781.3:71876433-71889482 GCF_000817695.3 Arachis duranensis
TGATGAGGCTGTGATCCAATTCTGTAACATTCATTGAGCCAACTTAGTGATAATCAAGTAATGACACATGACTCAACAAATTGAAATTCCAGACTCATCAATTCTTCAGGCCCAATCCCATAAACCATGATATTCAATTGGGTTTCATACCAGAGTATGTTTAAGTCAATGTTTGTGCTCAAATACTAACTTAAACTGCAATATCTTTGGCCCAGAAACCCTTTCACTAAGTGGCGTTTAAGTTGCAGTTTAAGCTTAAACTGCAACTTAAACGTTGGACACTCATGGAGGTGATATAATTCAAGGACGTTTAAGCTTCAGTTTAAGGTTAAACTGAAGCTTAAATGTGGAAATGGAAGAAGGCAATCCGGGAGGGTAAATAATCGAACACGTTTAAGCTTCAGTTTAAGGTTAAACTGAAGCTTAAACGTGGAAATGAAGATTGCAACCCTGGAGGAGAAATGCTGGCCGAACACGTTTAAGCTCCAGTTTAAGGTTAAACTGGAGCTTACACGTGGAAATGGTTCCCTGGTGCATTTCCCATTCTGGCGTTTAACTTCCAGTTTAAGGTTAAACTGGAGGTTAAACGCCAGTTGTAGCTCTTCTCAGCCTTCATGATTCTGGCGTTTAAGTTACAGTTTAAGCTTAAACTGGAGCTTAAACGCCACTTCCCAGCATTATATGGTTTGGTAGTTTAAGTTCCAGTTTAAGCTTAAACTGGAACTTAAACTCCACATGTGATATTCAAGCTTCCTTTATTGGTTTTGTTGCTTCCTTGCCTAGCCTCTTCTTCCCTGAAATCATCCAAACAACTGCATCAAAGTCTTGCAAAATTTCATGAGAAATCTTCCATTCATAGCATTCAAGTAATATAACTAGAAACTCATGGACTTTGCATCAAAAGCATACTGTTTGGATGATTCATTGCTTTGTTGTTCATTTAACCATTCTTGGTTACTTTAAGCTCAAGAAAATGCATAAAACAACTAAAACTAACAGAAAAATGCTAGTGAAACTAGCCTAAGATGCCTTGGCATCAAATATCTGCCCAAAACTAACTTATTTCCTAAGAAAATGCATGAAATTACCTAAAAACAGTAAAGAAAGGGTGAGTGAAACTGGCCAAAATGCCCTGACATCAAAAAGCCAACCATACATGCCAATAACTTTGAATTAAAACCCCAGCTCATCACCCTTGTTCAGAACAACTGTTTATTCAGAGGAAGTGCCTAAGAAGACCCCAATCAACATCTAACCACCTTCTTAAGAATATGTGACACTGTGAAGTATAATGGTGTTCATCCGGATGTCTATAGACTACTTTTGTTCCCTTTTTCACTCAGGGACAAAATATCTAAATGGCTGGAATCTTTCCCGAAGGAGAGTTTAACAAATTAGGAAGATGTGGTGAACAAATTTTTGGTGAGATTCTACCCTCCTCAGAGAATCAACAGGTTGAGAGCTGAGGTACAAATCTTCAGGAAACAAGATGGTGAAACTCTCTATGAGGCATAAGAGAGGTTTAAGGACTTAACAAGAAGGTGCCCACCAAACATGTTCAATGAATGGGTTTAACTGCACATTTTTTATGAAGGTCTTTCTTACGAATCAAAGAAGGTCGTAGACCATTCATCAGGGGGATCTCTAAACAAGAAGAAAACCATTGAAGAAGCCATAGATGTCATTGAGACTGTAGCTGAGAATTACTACTTCTATGCTTTTGAAAGGAGCAATACTCGAGGAGTGATGGAGCTGAACCATATGAATACACTGCTGGCTCAAAATAAGATGATCACCAAACAGTTAGCCAATCTTACCAAGAAGATGGAAGAGAACCAAGTTGCAGCAGCTATTACTTCATCACCAGCTCAAGAAGGAGTGAATACAGGAGAAGAAGGCGACTGGAAACAAGCCAACTATGTTAGGAACACACCCAGGCAAACCCATGATCCATACTCCAAAACTTATAATTCTGGTTGGAGGAACCACCCTAATTTTGGATGGGGAAATCAACAAGACCAAGACCAAGACTAGAGACGCCACAACCACAATCCCAACAACAATGCAACTCACCAACATCCCTCACAGAGATCATATCAACACCCACCTAACCACCCTTCTCAACATCCATATCAAAACCAACATGACCACTCTCAACCTCCTAACCTCAACCCACCATCACCAACCGAAGATAGACTCTCCAGAATTGAGACTCTACTTGAAGGTATATGTAAGGAATTCCAAGACAACAGAGTGTTCATGGATGAAGTGCGAGCCAATATCAAAAACCAGGGAGACACCATCAAGAGGCTGGAGTCCCAAGTGGGATATCTATCTCAACAGTTTCCCAAGCCTACGAATAGTTTCGCAAGTGACACAGAGAAGAACCTAAGAGGAGAAACAAAGAAAGTAAGATGGGAAAAATGCAAGATTATCACTATAAGTGACTAGAGGAGTGTGGAAGAAATAAACACACAAACAGAACACTTCCAAGACAATCTGAAGGAAAAGCATGAAAAGAGTAATCAAGCACCCAATCCCACACACAGGAAGGAGCTAAAAAAAGAGGAGACTCTGAACCCATATGCACCTTTTCCCCAAAGGCTCAAGGGTGGTGTGGCAAGGAGAGTGTATTCAAGGTTCCTCGACATGTTTGCATCTCTTCATGTAAACATATCGTTCATTAAGGCTCTCCAGCAGATGCTTGATGCATGGAAACTTGTCTCTCAACAAATTTTCCTTTGGCAAGTATACCGAATTATCGTCAAGTAAAAACTCACTATAGAGTGAGGTCGAATCCCACAAGGATTGATTGGTCAAGCAACTTTAGTTAGAAGAATATGCTAGTTGAGCTAAACAGAATTTAGATTGAGATGCAGAAATTTAAATGACTAGAAAGTAAATAGCAGAAATTTAAGTGCAGAATCTTAAATGGGGAATTGGGGTAGTGCTCATAAAAGTAAATGGCAGAAATTAAAGAGAATGGGTAAGATCAGAAATGGGGTAATCATTGGGTTTAGGAGATGTTGCAATTCTCCGGATCAAGTTCATTCTCATCTCTTCCTCAATCAATACATTCATTGATTTCCTTGGCAATCTTAAGTGATTGAATCCCAATTCCTTGGTAATTCAATCTCTCAAATCTTGATCAATAGCCAATTCCTTGGTCAATTGCTCATGAGAAGAGATGAAGTATGGTCACTGATTATACCACATACATTTCCCAATTCAAGTATTGAGGGGATTATAGTCACATATCCATCCCAACCCAAATTGGTCCAGCATGAGAAAGCAATTCTAGCATGATCTCTTCATTCCTCTTCCAAGGTTCCGAAGAGATCCAATTAAAGAGAGTTTCTTTTCCAAGATAACTAACCAATTGAATTAAGATTGAAAGCTTTCTAGTAAAATCAAGAGAAAAGATAGAAGAAGAAGAATGAAAATTAATATTGATCCATCAAATTACAGCAGAGCTCCCTAACCTAATGAAAGGGGTTTAGTTGTTCATAGCTCTAGGAATCAAAAATGGCAGAAAAGAATAATCCATGATAGAAGTACAGAAAAGTAAATATGCAGAGAGTAGTTCTCCAAAATGCCCAAAGTCCTCTAGTTAGTTCAAAACTACTCCTATATATACTACTCTTCATGATCTTCTAGTGAGTTCTTCAAGTCTTGGATGTGGGCTTTGGACCTTGAGTTGAAGCAATTATCATCTTTAGTGGGCCCAGCTTGCAGAGAAATATGAATTAGGCTCAGGCACTTAGTGAGATTAATCGTGGAATACATTTCTAGGTGCGAGAACGTTAGTGGCATTCACCTTTTCCACTAACGTTCCACCCTTTATATGCCCACGTTATTCTCTACGTTAGAAGTCTTAACATGACTTCTAACGTTCCTTATCAATTCTTGGTCAACGTTAATGGGACTCACTTTTCCCATTAACGTTGGCTTGTGCCCCTTTTCGCAAACGTTAATGGGAATCACTTTTCCCATTAACGTTGCTTGCCCTTTGCCTCCCACGTTAGGTCTTACGTTAGCTAAGCTAATGTAGCTCTTAACGTGGGCACCTATCACCTTCGAGAGCGTTAGTGACACTTACCTTTGTCACTAACGCTCTCTTTGCCTTAATCCCCTACGTTAGAGTCCATGTTAACTAAGTTAACGTGGCTCTTAACGTAGTAATGAAGCCATCTTCCAACGTTAGTGACAAAAGTGAGTGTCACTAACGTTGGTTCCTTGAACCCCACTCCACGTTAACTTTCATGTTAACAAACTTAACGTGAGAGTTAACATAGGCAATGAAATGATTCAACGTTGGTGACAAAAGTGAGTGTCACTAACGTTGGCATTGTTGATCCTTGTCCACGTTAGAGTTCATGTTAACTTAGTTAACGTGACTCTTAACGTAGAGCATTGCCTAGTTTCCCAACGTTAGTGGTGTTCACTTTTACCACTAATGTTGAGGAGAAATGTTATTGGAGTTCACGTTTCTCATTAATGTGGAGTCCTCCTTTCCTTCTATGTTAAGTACCACGTTAACTTAGTTAACGTGGCTCTTAACGTAGGCTATGAAATGGCTTCGCAGGCGTTATTGGTGATCACTTTTCTCATTAACATTGTAAGTCAATTGCCATCCCACGTTAGTAGACACGTTAACTAAGTTAACGTGAATGCTAACGTGATTCTTCCATGTTTCATTTGTCCTAAAATCAAGCAATTAAAGGGCATCAAAGCTCTAGCTAAAATCATGAGATCATGCATCACTAAAATATCATGTAATTCTAGCAAAAATCTCATGAAATCATGCAAAATTCACAATAGTTGCTTGAATGAAGGTGTAAGTGTATTTTCACCCAAAACTTGCCTTACTCACTAGGAAAATGCATGAAACTACCCTAAAACAGTAAAGAAAAGGTCAGTAAAACTGGCTTAGATGCCCTGGCATCACAACACCAAACTTAAAGCTTGCTTGTCCCTAAGCAAGTACTGAAGCATAAGCAAAATGAGATAAAAGAACAAGAAGAAAAGATGGGAATAGCATTCATGGTTCATGGAGTTTCATGCATAGCAACTTAGGTTCTTTCCTTTTAGGTTTCAAGCCTTTATCAAATCCCTAGTCACTCTCTTGATTGCATCCCTTGAGGCTTCTTTCTTATTGATCCTTCTCTTTAAGCTTATTACATTTTTCTTTTGGCTAAGTGCTCTGTAAGAGGGCGACTTTTTATGATAAGCTTTCAGCCAACACTCCCAAACCAGTTGGTTTTAAGGTGCTAGGTGTTAAAACACCCCTAAGGACTTACTCCCTCAAGTCTCTCCCCCATACATACACACCACAAGCATCTGGTTCATTTATTTTCTTCCTTGAGACCTTGGTGTCCAGCACCTCTTTGGGTTACTAAGTGCTCTGTAACAAGGGTTACTCTTGATAGTGGACTTTCAGCTGATAATCCCGGATTAGTTAATCCAAGTTACCAAGTGATAAGGCACCCCTAAGAGCTTATTCATCCAAGTAAATCCCTTGTACATAAACACCACAGACACATGCCTCAGTTTCACAACCCTTGGTGCATAGCATTGTTCCTTTTTGTGTTCCCTTTCTTATTTCCACTTGTACTACTCTTTTTCTTTACTTGCTGGGATCTTATTATTTAGCTAGCCTCAAGGAATGTGTCTCAAATGTATGACTTAGGATGGATAGTTGCTTTCTTTCCTTTCTTGGTGAACCAACTTAGCTTACTAATCATCCTACCACAAACACTTAGAATGCACTTCACAAAATGATTCCGTTCTTGTTCAACCCTTTCACGCTCCACTCGTGCTAATTCATCCTTTACATCCTCATATTTTGTGATTCCTGGATGCAATTTAGGCAATTGTCCGACTAGATATCCAAGCCTGGCTTGGGTGTTCACATGTTATCCAGTCTCACTCACGTAGACTCCTTCCGAGAATGTTTTAAGTTCATCGAGAAGATCTGCTTGTTCTCTTTGTTTCCTATGCATCTCATGAATGTGGACTCCTTGGTGTGCTTGGATGTTGATTAGCCTTTGGATGGCTTCTTGCTGTTGATCATGTTTCTGATTCAAATTGTGGAAGGATTCACTCCATTGTCTTCCTTGCTCCAATTGCTGATCCATCAGTTGTTTTTGCCATTTTCCTTGTTGATTCATCCATCTGGAGAGTGACTCTTCATGGCGATCCCTTGATTGTATTTAGAGCTCCCTTTGCGCCTCTTGGTTTTCCATGCATTGCCTAGATAAAGCATCAATAGCCTCTTGCAGTTGGTGCATGCTTAAGATGGCTGGGGGATGCTCTTGTGGAGGTTGTTCTTCTTCAGTTTGAAGGGCTGGCCTCTTTCGTCTCCTCCGTGGAGGTAGTGGCGCTGCAGCTGCATGCATCCGACGATAAGTGATTGGAAGATCAACCGTTACCCACACGGGGTTCACATCCTCAAATATCACCCTGGCCAGTCTGCAAAGAAGAAAAATAGTGCTGGGATAACCCAACTTTCCTCCCGAATAACTTTTCTCAGCAAACTTCCGAATGCCTTGGGCTATGATTTCATGAACCTTGATCTCTCCTCCTTCATTATACATTGTAATATTGTTGCTCTCTTGAGATTTACCTCTGAGTTGTTTCTGGCTGGGAGGATGGATCTCCTTATAATTTTGAACCAACCTTTAGCCTCTGGTAGGAGATCTCCTCTTTTTATAAATTTGGGTTTTCCCTTGGGACCTCTTTCCCAATCGGCTCCTGGCACACATATATCTTGTATAATCTGGTCATAATTGGGAGGTTTGTCCATTCTTGAGTGATAGCTCTCCTCTTTAAAAGGGATGCTTCTCAACTTCAGCACTCTCATGATAGTCATAGGACTAAAATCCACTATGACCCCTCCCACAAAACTTGTGTATGAGTCATCCGCCTTGTCTTGCCTAACTGCATTTGCATAGAACTCTCTTACTAGAGTTGCATTCACTCTTATGATCGGATCGGTAAGGAGCTCCCAGTGACGTTGCTCCACCTTCTCTATGATCTCCGGACACTCAATTTTTGTTACTTGGAAGCCCAGTTCATAAATGATTTCTTTGTCAGCCATCCACCCATATTGAAGTGCATGATGAAATGTTCTAAACCGCACTTCATCAAAAGGAGGATGTTCTATGAGTCCCTTCCCTTTTTGTCTCTTGGAGCTTGATGATGCCATGTAAGATGATTGCTATGTTGGTTATTCTCAAGACGGCTATGAGGGTGTATGTGAAGCTTTGGTGAGGAGTGATGTGTGTAGTGTGTGTAGAACCGAAAGGAGAGAATGGGAATGGTGAGTATACGTGTGCATGGAGAGGTTGTGTGAAGAGGTTTAAATAGGAAAATGGCAATTGATTGAAGGATGTGGATTGATGATGGTGTTTGATAGTGGACGATTGGGGTTTTAGGATTGAAGGAGCACAAGGATCAGCTCCTTTATGGGGGTCTTGCTTTGGCTTCCAAAGCCATCCATTCCCAATGTTGCATGGCAACACTTCCAAAGACATTTCCTATGAGGACAAGTGTGAGATTCTCTTGGTGTAGTGGCCGAACCTCTTGTCCTATCAAGTACCATCAATGTCCTTTTTGATTCCCTATATATGACAAAAAGAGAATGTGAAGATTAGTTGTGAAATTGGTGGGAAATTTTAAAAAGGGTGAACTAACGAAGCTAAAATCTCTCTCCTCTCTCTCTCTTTCTCTTTTTTTTTTTGAAAGCAACTCAACTAATTATTAAGCTTCTCAAGCATGCACGTCAGCACACCAAACTTGTTTGTGATCCTATGGTACAACAAGTTTAGGATATAAATCTTTCTCAAAAAGTGTGTTCAAACCTCAATGATGTGTTTGAACACCAAACTTATCATGTACTATACGTGCATGTGGAGGAACTTTATATTAGTTGTCAAAGTTGGAGTGAAATTGCTATGTTGCTCTTATTAGAAATTTAAGCAAGAAAGAATTATAGAATCATGGGTTGCCTCCCATGAAGCGCTTCTTTAGCGTCACTAGCTTGACGTTTGGTTCTTTGTCAAGGTGGTTGATAGTGCTTGAAGTCCTTTCCTCTTGCAGTGAATCTATATCCCTTAGCTTTGTTGACGAGTTCCAAATGCTCTAAGGATAAGATTTTGTTGATAGTATACACAGGAGGTAGCTGAGATGGAATAGTGAGTAGGTGAGGTGGTATAGATGGAAAGTATGTAGAAATAACTTCATCACCTGGTGAGAAATTATCTGTAGGAATTTTCTTATTTCTCCATCCCTTTGGAATTCTTTTCCTTGTTTCTATTGATGTTTTCTTGTTTTCTATGGATTCTTTCTCCAGGGGAATCTTGTTATTGATCTTGCATGACTCTGGTGGGTTCCTCTTAGATCACCTTTGAACATGGTTCTTCCTGACTATGTGGCTTCCCAACCAATGGGGCTTCCAATTGTGTTGTTTGTGCTTTATTGTTTGGCTCTTCTATCATATTATTGTCTTTGTAATTTGCTCCTCGTGAGAGGTTGTAAACATTGAAAGTGAGCTGCTCATCATGTATTCTCAGCACTAACTCTCCTCGTTCTACATCTATGAGTGCTCTAGCTGTGGCTAGGAAGGGTCTTCCCAGAATGATAGGGTAGATAGGATTCTCCTCCATTTCCAAAACAACAAAATCTGTGGGAAGATAGTAGCTCCCAACCTTTACCAGCACATTTTCAACTATTCCTACTGCTTGTTTTTGGATTTTATCCGCCAATCTGATAACCACATCAGTAGGAGTTAGTTCATTGATTTGGAGCTTCTTCATGAGAGAGAGAGGCATTAAGTTGATGCGTGCTCCCAAGTCACAAAGTCCTTTGTCAATCATTATTTCTCCTATGGCACAAGGAATGTGGAAGCTTCCTGGATCCTCCTTCTTTATGGGTGGTCCTGGTTGAATGAGAGCACTACAATCTCTATTCATCTTGATTGTTTGTCCACCTTTCAATGGACTTTTTCTGGCTAGTAGCTCCTTTATATACTTGATGTAGAAGGGCATCTGTTGGAGGGCTTTAATGAAGGGTATATTTACATCTAAAGATGCAAACATATCAAGAAACCTTGAGTACATCCTCCCTGCTACACCACCTTTAAGCCTGTGGGGGAAAGGTGCATATGGGTTCAATGCATCTTTTTTCTTTAGCTCTTCCTTGGATGTGAGTGGAGTTGCACAGCTCCCTTCCTCTTGGCTTTCCTGTTGGTGATTTTTGGGGTGTTCTACTCTATTCATACTTCCCTCATCACTTGTGGTTATCATTTTGTAGTCTTCCCATCTCACTTTGTTTGGTTCCCCTCTTGGATTCTTCTCTGTATCACTGGGGAATCCATCAGTGGGTTTGGAAATTTGTTGAGATAGATAGCCTACTTGGGACTCCAATCTCTTGATGTTTTCTCCTTGATTCTTGATGTTGGCTCGCACCTCTTCCTTAAACACCTTGTTATCTTGGACTTCTCTGCACATGTTTTCAAGTAGAGCCTCAATCTTTGAAAGCCTATCATCTGTGGATGATGGTGGGTTGAGATTAGGTGATTGAGAAGGTTGGCTAGATGGATGTTGGTAATATCTCTGAGAAGTCTTTTGATGCGTGGCATTGTTGTTGGAGTTGAAGTTGGAACGTCTCAGATCTTGTCCTTGGTCTTGTTGGTTTCCCCATCCAAAGTTGGGGTGATTTCTCTATCCAGAATTGTATGTTTTGGAGTATGGATCATAGACTTGTCTAGGTGAATTTCCCACATAGTTGGCTTGCTCCCAGTCACCTTCTTCTCCTATGTTTACTCCTTAATGAGTTGGTGATGAGATGATGGCTGCTGCAACTTGGTTCTCTTCCACCTTGTTGGTAAGATCTACTAGCTGCTTGGTGATCATCTTGTTTTGGGCTAACAGTGCATCCATATGGTTCAACTCCATTACTCCTCTAGTGTTGCTTCTTTCAGAGGCATAGAAGTAGTCATTCTCAGCAACTGTTTCAATGACATCTATGGCTTCTTTAACAGTTTTCTTCTTGTTTAAAGAACCTCCTGATGAATGATCTACAGCCTTTTTTGACTCATAGGAAAGACCTTCATAGAAGATGTGGAGTTGAACCCACTCATTAAACATCTCTGGTGGGCATCTCCTTGTTAAGTCTTTGAATCTCTCCCATGCTTCATAAAGTGTCTCACCATCTTGTTGCCTGAAAGTCTGCACCTCAGTTCTTAGCCTGTTAATCTTTTGAGGAGGATAAAATCTTGCTAAAAACTTGTTCACTACCTCCTCCTAGTCTGTCAGGCTTTCTTTTGGGAAGGATTCAAGCTACTTTGTTGCCTTGTCCTTGAGTGAAAAGGGGAACAAGAGCAACCTATAGACATCTGGGTGGACTCCATTTGTCTTCACTGTGTCACAAATCCTCAAGAAGGCAGTCAAGTGTTGGTTAGTGTCTTCTTGAGCACCTCCTCCAAATGAGCAATTATTTTGCACCAAAGTGATGAGCTGAGGTTTTAGCTCGAAATTGTTGGCATGAATGGTGGGTTTCTGAATGCTGCTTCCACAGTTTCCTGGATTAGGATTGATATAGGATCCTAAGATCCTCCTTTCATACCCAACCCAGTTTGCATAGCCTTCTCTGGCATGATTATGAGCTTCTTCTTCATGATTGTTCTCCAAATTCTCTTCCATGTTGGGTTCAAAATACTCTTCCTCTTCCTCAGCACCAATAATTCTTTTTCCTCTTGCTTCCCTTTTTCATCTCCAAAGGGTTCTCTCAGGCTCTGAATCAAAGGATGTTGAGATTCTTTCTCTTCTCCCTGTCATACAACAACTAGAATGCACAATAGGAGATATAGTGACGACAATTTTTGTTAGAATGATTGTTAGTGTGAGTGATGCAATTTATCAAACAGTTAGTGGGTTAGTGAGCTGAATTATGATAAACTAAGAAAGGATAACAGAAATTAGAGAGGGAATAGGGGATGAGGAAGAAATTAAAAACAAACTAGGGTAAATTACTAAATATAGAAAAGAATAACGCAAAAAAAAATAAATTGCTCAATCTAGTAATCTTCTAGCTTAATCATTGTTGATTCAAAATCAATCCCCGGCAACGGCGCCATAAACTTGATGCATGGAAACTTGTTTCTCAAAAAATTTTCCTTCGGCAAGTATACCGAATTATCGTCAAGAAAAAACTCACTATAGAGTGAGGTTGAATCCCACAAGGATTGATTGGTCAAGAAACTTTAGTTAGAAGAATATGCTAGTTGAGCTAAATAGAATTTAGATTGAGATGCGGAAATTTAAATGACTAGAAAGTAAATAGCAAAAATTTAAGTGCAGAATCTTAAATGGGGAATTGGGGTAGTGCTCATAAAAGTAAATGGCAAAAATTAAAGAGAATGGGTAAGATCAGAAATGGGGTAATCATTGGGTTTAGGAGATGTTGCAATTCTCCGGATCAAGTTCATTCTCATCTCTTCCTCAATCAATGCATTCATTGATTTCCTTGGCAATCTTAAGTGATTGAATCCCAATTCCTTGGTAATTCAATCTCTCAAATATTGATCAATAGCCAATTCCTTGGTCAATTGCTCATGAGAAGAGATGAGGTATGGTCACTGATTATACCACATACATTTCCCAATTCAAGTATTGAGGGGATTATAGTCACATATCCATCCCAACCCAAATTGGTCCAGCATGAGAAAGCAATTCTAGCATGATCTCTTCATTCCTCTTCCAAGGTTCCAAAGAGATCCAATTATGGAGAGTTTCTTTTCCAAGATAACTAACCAATTGAATTAAGATTGAAAGCTTTCTAGTTAAATCAAGAGAAAAGATAGAAGAAGAAGAATGAAAATTAATATTGATCCATCAAATTACAGCAGAGCTCCCTAACCCAATGAAAGATGTTTAGTTGTTCATAGCTCTAGGAATCAAAAATGGCAGAAAAGAAGAATCCATGATAGAAGTACAGAAAAGTAAATATGCAGAGAGTAATTCTCCAAAATGCCCAAAGTCCTCTAGTTAGTTCAAAACTACTCCTATATATACTACTCTTCATGATCTTCTAGTGAGTTCTTCAAGTCTTGGATGTTGGCTTTGGACCTTGAGTTGAAGCAATTCTCATCTTTAGTGGGCCCAGCTTGCAGAGAAATATGAATTAGGCTCAGGCACTTAGTGAGATTAATCGTTGAATACATTTCTGGGTGCGAGAACGTTAGTAGCATTCACCTTTTCCACTAACGTTCCACCCTTTATATGCCCACGTTATTCTCTATGTTAGAAGTCTTAACGTGACTTCTAACGTTCCTTATCAATTCTTGGCCAACGTTAATGGGACTCACTTTTCCCATTAACGTTGGCTTGTGCCCCTTTTCGCAAACGTTAATGGGAATCACTTTTCCCATTAATGTTGCTTGCCCTTTGCCTCCCACGTTAGTCTTACGTTAGCTAAGCTAACGTAGCTCTTAACGTGGGCACCTATCACCTTCGAGAGCGTTAGTGACACTCACCTTTGTCACTAACGCTCTATTTACCTTAATCCCCTACATTAGAGTCCATGTTAACTAAGTTAACATGGCTCTTAACGTAGTAATGAAGCCATCTTCCAACGTTAGTGACTGGTGCACGGAATTGCAATCACACTTTTGCAATTCCGCACAACTAACCAGCAAGTGCACTGGATCGTCCAAGTAATACCTTACGTGAGTAAGGGTCGATCCCACGGAGATTGTCGGCTTGAAGCAAGCTATGGTTATCTTGTAACTCTTAGTCAGGATATCAATAATTATCAGGGTTGATTGTAAAAAGCAAAAGAACATGAAATAAGTACTTGTTTTGCAGTAATGGAGAACAGGTTGAGGTTTTGGAGATGCTCTATCTTCTGAATCTCTGCTTTCCTACTGTCTTCTTCTTCAAGCACGCAAGGCTCCTTCCATGGCAAGCTGTATGTAGGGTTTCACCGTTGTCAATGGCTACCTCCCATCCTCTCAGTGAAAATGTTCAACGCGCTCTGTCACAGCACGG
>NC_029781.3:71890162-71890489 GCF_000817695.3 Arachis duranensis
AGAGGTCCAAATGATGCGGTTCCAGTTGGGTTGGAAAGCTAACATCCGGGGCTTCGAAATGATATAAATTTTGCTATATGTTGCTTCGCGTTCAGGGGCGCGCACGTGCACTTTGCACGCGCGTGCCGATTCTGCCCGTGGCCCACTTTAATGAAATCGTCCCCAGCGGTTTTAGGAGCCTTGTGGGCCCAATCCAACTCATTTCTGATGCTATTTAAGTCAAGGATTGAAGAGGGATGAGATATCTAGTTACCATTATTTTAGTTTAGTAGTTAGAATTAGTTTCTAGAGAGAGAAGCTCTCACTTCTCTCTAGAATTAGGATTAG
>NC_029781.3:71890601-71892331 GCF_000817695.3 Arachis duranensis
AATTCATCTTCTTCTATTCTTTTGTTGTAATTTCCTTTATGTTGTTCTTATATTTTATTGTAGATCTAGTATTGTTTCTTCCAATTTCTTTCAATTCAATAAGAGGTAATTCATAATAATTGTTCTTATTTGCTTTTCCATTGTTGATCTCTTGCCTTTGTAGTTAGATCTCTCTTTAATTCTTGCAATTTATGTTGTTTACTTTTATTGCCTTTTATGTGTTTGTTGAAATGCCTCTTCTAGATATAGTGTAGATTTTGTTCCTCTTGGCCTAGGTAGAGTAACTAGTGACACTTGAGCTATCTAATTCCTTTGTTGATTGGTAATTGGAGAGATTGCTAATTGGTTTGGAGTGCACTAAAGCTAGTCTTTCCTTGGGAGTTGGCTAGGACTTGTGGCTCAACTCAATTCATCCACTTGACTTTCCTTTATTTAGTAAGGGTTAACTAAGTGGTAGCAATGAACAATTCTCATCACAATTGAGGAGGATAACTAGGATAGGACTTCTAATTAAGGATAGCTAGGATAAGACTTCTTGGTTTTCATACCTTGCCAAGAGCCTTCCTTAATTTTTAGTTTATTTCCTTTGCAATTTACAATTCTTGTTTCTTACCTAAAAAACCCCAAAAGATACCTCTAACCAATAACAAGAACACTTTGTTTACGATTCCTAGGGAGAATGACCCGAGGTTCAATACTTCGGTTTATAAATTTAGGGGTTTGTACTTGTGACAAACAAATTTTTGTATGAGAGGACTGATGAGCGGATAATTTGTACGCTTTTTGGCATTGTTTTTAGTATGTTTTTAGTATGATCTAGTTAGTTTTTAGTATATTTTTATTAGTTTTTAGTTAAAATTCACTTTTCTAGACTTTACTATGAGTTTGTGTCTAGTTATTTTTTAGTATATTTTTATTAGTTTTTCGTTAAAATTCACTTTTTTGGACTTTACTATGAGTTTGTGTGTTTTTCTGTGATTTCAGGTATTTTCTGGCTGAAATTGAGGGACCTGAGCAAAAATCTGATTCAGAGACTAAAAAGGACTACAGATGCTGTTGGATTCTGACCTCCCTGCACTCGAAATGGATTTTCTGGAGCTACAGAAGCCCAATTGGCGCGTTCTCAACGGCGTTGGAAAGTAGACATCCTGGGCTTTCCAGAAATATATAATAGTCCATACTTTGCCCAAGATTTGATGGCCCAAACCGGCGTTCAAAGTCACCCTCAGAATTCCCAGCGTTAAACGCCGGAACTGGCACAAGAATGGGAGTTAAACGCCCAAACTGGCACCAAAGCTGACGTTTAACTCCAAGGAGAGTCTCTACACGAAAATGCTTCAATGCTCAGCCCAAGCACACACCAAGTGGTCCCGGGAGTGGATTTTTATGTCATTTACTCATATCTGTAAACCCTAGGCTACTAGTTCTCTATATATAGGACCTTTTACTATTGTATTTTCATCTTCTGATCTTTGGAATCTTTTAGATCATCTTTGGACACTTAGTTCTTAGATCATTGGGAGGCTGGCCAATCGGCCATGCCTAGACCTTGTTCTTATGTATTTTCAACGGTGGAGTTTCTACACACCATAGATTAAGGTGTGGAGCTCTGCTGTACCTCGAGTATTAATGCAATTACTATTGTTCTTCTATTCAATTCCGCTTGTTCTTGTTCTAAGATATCACTTGTTCTTCAACTTGATGAATGTGATGATCCATGACACTCATCA
>NC_029781.3:71893057-71894068 GCF_000817695.3 Arachis duranensis
GACCGAAGCTTTCTTTGAAAGCTTGGCTGGCTGTGAAGCCATGTCTAATTCCTGGACCGGAGTCTTAGACTAACATTGCATTATTCCTGGAATTCTCATTAAGAATTTTGATACCTTTATTTTCTTTTTCCACTAAATTTTTGAAAAAAAAAAGCACACACAAAAAAATTACAAAATCATAAAATCCAAAAATATTTCTTGTTTGAGTCTAAAGTCTCATTTTAAGTTTGGTGTCAATTGCATGCTTCTATTTTTCTTGCATTCATTCATGTGTCTTCAGTGATCTTCAAGATGTTCTTGATGATTTCATTGCTCTGATCTTTGAATTCTATTGACTTGAGTGTTTATGTGTCTCATATGCATTTTCATTTTGTTAGTGTCAGTAGTATACAAACTGCTAAGTTTGGTGTCTTGCATGCATTGTTATTTGATTTTAGTTTCATTTTGATTATTCCTCATTATTAAAAATCTAAAAATATTTTTAATTTGTGTCTTTTCAAGTCAATAATACAGAGGATTGAAGATTCAGAACATACAGCAGAGGAATTACACAGAAAAAGCTGGGCGTTCAAAATGCCCAGTGAAGGAGACAGACTGGCGTTTAAATGCCAGCCAGGGTGCTTGGCTGGGCGTTTAATGCCCAAAAGGGTAATGTTTTGGGTGTTAAATGGAAGAGGTGAATTACATGGGAGAACCCTATGGAAACACCTATAATCCTTCATGGAGAAATCATCCAAATCTCTCATGGAAGGATCAACAGAGACCTCAACAAGGTTTCAACAATAATAATGGTGGAAGAAACAGGTTTAGCAGTGGCAAGCCTTTTCCATCATCTTCTCAGCAACAGACAGAGAGTTCTAAGCAGAACACCTCTGACTTAGCAACCATGGTCTCTGATCTAATCAAAACCACTCAAAGTTTCATGACTAAAACAAGGTCCTCCATTAGAAATTTGGAGGGACAAGTGGGTCAGCTGAGCAAGAAAATTACTGAACTCCCTCCTAGTACTCT
>NC_029781.3:71894404-71895385 GCF_000817695.3 Arachis duranensis
TACCTTGTACCATAGGCACCATGACCTTCAAGAAGGCCTTGTGTGACTTAGGGTCAAGTGTAAACCTCATGCCTCTCTCTGTAATGGAGAAGCTAGGAATCTTTGAGGTGCATGCTGTAAAAATCTCACTAGAGATGGTAGACAACTCAAGAAAACAAGCTTATGGACTTGTAGAGGATGTTCTGGTAAAGGTTGAAGACCAGTGCATCCCTGCTGATTTCATAGTCCTAGAGACTGGGAAGTGCATGGATGAATCCATCATCCTTGGCAGACCCTTCCTAGCCACAGCAAAGGCTGTGATTGATGTTGATAGAGGAGAATTGATCAATCAAGTGAATGAAGAATCCTTTGTGTTTGAGGCTCAAGGATATCCCTCTATCACCATGGAGAGGAAGCATGAAGAGCTTCTCTCAAAACAAAGCCAAACAGAGCCCCCACAGTCAAACTCTAAGTTTGGTGTTGGGAGGCCACAACCAACCTCTAAGTTTGGTGTTGAACCCCCACATTCAAACTCTAAGTTTGGTGTTGGGAGGTGATGAGCGGATAATTTATACGCTTTTTGGCATTGTTTTTAGTATGATTTAGTTAGTTTTTAGTATATTTTTATCAATTTTTAATTAAAATTCACTTTTTTGGACTTTACTATGAGTTTGTGTACCAATGTTATATTTTATCTATTTTCTTTTGTTATTTTATGTTTTCTGTAGGTTGATGATCATGAGAAGTCACAAAATCAATGGAAAAAGCAAAAACAGAAAGAAAAAAATAGGAAGAAAAACATCACACCCTGGAGGAAGAACCTACTGGCGTTTAAACGCCAGTAAGGCTAGCAGATGGGCGTTTAACGCCCAGTCTGGCACCATTCTGGGCATTTAACGCCAGAAAGGGGCACCAGACTGTCGTTAAACGCCAGAAAAGGGCAAGCACTTGGCGTTAAACGCCAGAAATGGGCACCAGCCCGGCGTTTAACGCCAGAATTGG
>NC_029781.3:71895529-71895906 GCF_000817695.3 Arachis duranensis
CTTCACCCATTCACCAATCACCTCAACACCTCTTCCCCAAAAACCCTTCCCCTATCAAATCCCATCTTTCTCTTCACCACTCACATCAATCCTTCATAAAACCCCACCTACCCCACTATTCAAATTCAAAACACTTTCCCTCCCAAAACCACCCTCCTATAACCGAACCATAACCCTCCCCCCACCCCTATATAAACCCATCTTCACTCCTTCATTTTCACAAAACCTAAACACCACTTCTCCCCTTATTGGCCGAACCACAAAGCCATCTCCATCTCCTCTATTTCTTCTTCTTTTACTCTCTTCTTTCTTCTTTTGCTCGAGGACGAGCAACCCTTTTAAGTTTGGTGTGGTAAAAGCATTGCTTTTTGTTTTTC
>NC_029781.3:71896068-71897337 GCF_000817695.3 Arachis duranensis
AATTCAACTTGCCCATGATGCAAGGAGATGAACATCCTTACACTAGAAGGGTCAACTTTGATCAAAGGTTGGACCAAGTCCTCACAGTCATATGTGAAGAGGGCGCCCAATGAAAGAGAGATTCAAGAAGGAAGCCGGTTCAATTGAGAAGGCATGACCTCAAGCCCGTGGCTAGGGGATGGTTGGAGTTTATCCAACGCTCAATCATTCCCACTAGCAACCGGTCCGAAGTTACTATAGACCGGGCTATCATGATTCATAGCATCATGATTGGAGAAGAAATAGAAGTTCATGAGGTGATATCCCAAGAACTTTATAAGTTGGAGTTGACATAGAGGGAGACATCCCCATTGATGAGGACAAGCCCATCACTAAGAAGAGGATGGAGCAAACAAGAGACCTCTCTCATCATCAAATCCCTGAGATGTCTCAAGGGATGCACTTTCCTCCACAAAACTATTGGGAGCAACTAACACCTCCCTAGGAGAATTGAGTTCCAACATGGGATAACTAAGGGTGGAGCACCAAGAACACTCTGTCCTCCTCCATGAAATTAGAGAAGATCAAAGAACCATGAGAGAGGAGCAACAAAGACAAGGAAGAGACATTGAGGAGCTCAAGCACTCCATAGGATCTTCAAGAGGAAGAACAAGCCGCCATCACTAAGGTGGACCCGTTCTTTAATGTCCTTGTTCTTTATTTTCCTGTTTTTCGAAAATTATGCTTATGTTTATCTATGTTTGTGTCTTGTGATCATTAGTGTCTTAGTGTCTATGCCTTAAAGTTATGAATGTCCTATGAATCCATCACCTTTCTTGAATGAAAAATGTTCTCAATTGAAAAAGAAAAGAATTGCATGAATTTTGAATTTTATAACAGTTTAATTATTTTGATGTGGTGGCAATACTTCTGTTTTCTGAATGTGTGCTTAAACAGTGCATATGTATCTTGAATTTGTGGTTCATGAATGTTGGCTCTTGAAAGAATGATGAAAAAGGAGACATGTTACTGAGGATCTGAAAAATCATTAAAATGATTCTTGAAGCAAGAAAAAGCATTGAATACAAAAAAAATTCGAAAAAAAAGAAAGAAAAAGAAAGAAACAAAGTTGTGATCCAAGGCAAAAAGAGTGTGCTTAAGAACCCTAGACACCTCTAATTGGGGACTCTAGCAAAGCTGAGTCACAATCTGAAAAGGTTCACCCAATTATGTGTATGTGGCATGTATGTATCCGGTGGTAATACTGGAAGACAGAGTGCTTTGGGCCAC
>NC_029781.3:71898160-71899538 GCF_000817695.3 Arachis duranensis
AAGATATTCATTTGCACCCAAGAACATGATGAATGTGATGATTATGTGACACTCATCATCATTCTCACTTATGAACGAGTGCCTGACAACCACTTCTGTTCTACAAGCAAACAAGGCTTGAATGTTTATCTCTTGGATTCTTTAACCGGAATCTTCGTGGTATAGGCTAGAACTGATGGCGGCATTCAAGAGAATCCGGAAGGTCTAACCTTGTCTTTGGTATTCTGAGTAGGATTCAATGATTGAATGACTGTGACGAGCTTTAAACTCCTGAAGGCGGGGCGTTAGTGACAGACGCAAAAGAATCACTAGATTCTATTCCGGCCTGATTGAGAACCGACAGATGGATAGCCGTGCCGTGACAGGGCGCGTTGAACATTTCCACTGAGAGGATGGGAGGTAGCCATTGACAACGGTGAAACCCTTGCATACAGCTTGCCATGGAAAGGAGTAAGAAGGATTGGATGAAGACAGTAGGAAAGCAGAGAGACGGAAGGGACCAAGCACCTTCATACGCTTATCAGAAATTCCCACCAATGAATTACATAAGTATCTCTATCTTTATATTTATGTTTTATTCGTATATCACCCATATCCATTTGAGTTTGCCTGACTAAGATTTACAAGGAGACCATAGCTTGCTTCATACCAACAATCTCTGTGGGATCGACCCTTACTCGCGTAAGGTTTATTACTTGGACGACCCAGTACACTTGTTGGTTAGTTGTGCGAAGTTGTGTTTATGCCATGGTATTGAACACCAAGTTTTTGGGTTCATCACCGGGGATTAATTGATTTGTGAAAAGTAGTGATCACAATTTCGTGCACCAAGGACTATTGTTGGTTTAGAGACTATACTTCAACGAGATTTCATTTGTGAAATTCTAAACCGTCAAAAAACCCAATCATCAAAGATACAATGAGAAACATGTAAAGTGTCATGAGGTACGGATACAATGTCAAAAGATCCTATTAATAGTGAACTAGTAACCTAGGGTATACAGAAATGAGTAAATGACGTAAAGATCCACTTCTGGGTCTACTTAGTGTGTGCTTGGGCTGAGCATTGAAGCTTTCATGTGTAGAGACTTTTCCTGGAGTTAAACACCAGCTTTTATGCCAGTTTGGGCGTTTAACTCCAATTTTTATGCCAGTTCCAGCGTTAAACGCTGGGAATTCTGAAGCTGATTTACAACGCCGGTTTGGGCCATCAAATCTCGGGCAAAGTATGGACTATTATAAATTGCTGGAAAGTCCAGGATGTCTACTTTCCAACGCCGTTGAGAGCGCGTCAATTGGGCTTCTGTAGCTCCAGAAAATCCACTTCGAGTGCAGGGAGGTCAGAATCCAACAGCATCTGCAGTCCTTTTCAGCCTCT
>NC_029781.3:71899679-71902561 GCF_000817695.3 Arachis duranensis
AGAAAAGTGAATTTTAACTAAAAACTAATAAAAGTATACTAAAAACTAACTAGAATATACTAAAAACATACTAAAAATAATGCCAAAAAGCGTATAAATTATCCGTTCATCACAACACCAAACTTAAATTGTTGCTTGTCCCCAAGCAACTGAAAATCAAAGTAGGATAAAAAGAAGAGAATATACTATAGACTCCAAAATATCAAGGAAACTTAGCTCCAATTAGATGAGCGGGACTAATAGCTTTTTGCTTCCGAACAGTTTTGGCATCTCACTTTATCCTTTGAAGTTCAGAATGATTAGCATCTATAGGAACTCAGAACTCAGATAGTGTTATTGATTCTCCTAGTTAAGTATAATGATTCTTGAACATAACTAGTGTATGAGTCTTGGCTGTGGCCCAAAGCACTCTGTCTTCCAGTATTACCACCGGATACATTCATGCCACAGACACATACTTGGGTGAACCTTTTCAGATTGTGACCCAGCTTTGCAAGAGTCCCCAATTAGAGGTGTCCAGGGTTCTTAAGCACACTCTTTTTGCCTTGGATCACAACTTTATTTCTTTCTTTTTCTTCTATTTCTTCTCTTTTTTTTTCATTTTTTTGAATCACTGCTTTTTCTTGCTTCAAGAATCAATTTGATGATTTTTCAGATCCTCAATAACAGTTCTCTTTTTCCTCATTCTTTCAAAAGCCAACAATTTTAACATTCTCAAAACAAAAAATTCAAAAGACATATGCACTGTTCAAGCATTCATTCAGAAAACAAAAAGTATTGTCACCACAACAAACTAATTCAACTAGTTTCAAAGATAAATTCAAAATCCTGTACTTCTTGTTCTTTTGTGATTAAAGCACTTTTCATTTAGCTTTCCTCTTGAATGGGTCGTCCTGCACTTGTTGTCCTTTCATTGACTTTTTAGTGATTGGTTGCTCAACTGAGATATACTCATTTACTCCCATCTTTACCCCAGCATCTCTACATAGCATAGAGATTAAGCTTGGATAAGCCAATTTGGCATTTTTGGAGTTCTTATTTGTAATTGTGTAAAGTACATAAGAAATCAGCTGATGAACTTCCACTTCTTTTCCCAACATAATGCAATGGGTCATTACTGCTCTTTTGATGGTGACTTTAGAGCGGTTGCTAGTGGGCAGTATAGAACGCCCAATGAAGTCCAGCCAGTCTCTGACGACTGGTTTGAGATCTTCACTCTTGAGTTAGATTGGGACGACCTTTGTGCTGGTTGTCCACTTGGTTCCAGGGAGGCATATGTCCTCAAGAACTTGATCCAACCCTTTATCTGCTCTCACCATCCTCCTATTAAAGGATTCAGGATTATCTTGCAGTTGAGGTAATTTGAAGATTTCTCTTATTTTGTCCAGATGGAAGTAGATAACTTTCCCTCTGACCATGGTTCTGCAAGTATGGAAAGCAGTTCCAGTCATTCTCTGCTTATCTGTCAGCCACAGATTTGAGTAGAATTCCTGAACCATATTTCTTCCAACCTTTATCTCAGGATTGGTTAGAACTTCCCATCCTCTGTTTCGAATTTGCTCTTGGATCCCCGGATATTCCTCTTCTTTCAGATCGAATTTGACTTCCGGGATCACTGACCTCAGACCTATTATTTTATGATAATGGTCTTCATGTTCTTTGGTTAAGAACTTCTCTTGATTCCAAAGATTCTTTGGATTATTCTCTTTCTTTCCTCTTAAATTGGTTTGTTTTCCCTTAGGAGCCATGATCTTGATGAATCTTGGCTTAGTGATCACGGAAAAGCACACCAAACTTAGAGGTTTGCTTGTCCTCAAGCAAAAGAAAGGAAAGAGGAGAGGAGCAAATTCGAATGGTGTGGGGAAATAGGGAGGCCGATCGTGTATTTATAAGGGGGGAGAAGAGATTTCGAAAAATTGGAAGGAGATTTGAGAAGATATGGAAAGAATTTGAGAGAAAGTTGAGTTTTTTGAACAAGATTTAGGAAGGATTTGAGAGAGATTTGAAGAATGATTTTAATTTTTGAAGATTTGAAGGTGAATGATGAAAGTTTGAAATGTGTTTATGTAGAAAAGTATAGGTCAAAAAAAGAAAGTTTGAAAAAAATTTAATCGGAAAGCAAAATCTCAGTCCCCCACCTTTCTGGCGTTAAACGCCCAGAATGGCATCCATTCTGGCGTTTAACGCCCAAAATGGCACCTTTACTGGCGTTAAACGCCCAGAATGGTGCCCATTCTGGCGTTTAACGCCCAAAATGGCACCTTTACTGGCGTTAAACGCCCAGAATGGATGCCATTTTTTCGCCAGTAAGCTCTTTTTCTCTGCTTTTTGCGCTGAATCCTTTTGTAACTCTGTGAATTCCTTCATTTTTGATACTTGCCCTTGTAGAAACAAAACATATAACCTGCTAATGACTGGGTTGCCTCCCAGCAAGCGCTTCTTTACTGTCTTTAGCTGGACTTTCACTGAGAATCACTAAAGTCTCAGTTTTGAGCATTCTTGCTTAAAATTGCTTTCAAGATAATGTTTGATCCTATGTCCATTAACAATGAACTTCTTGTCAGAGTCAGTATCCTGAAGCTCAACATATCCATATGGTGACACTCTTGTAATCACAAATGGACCCCTCCATCGGGATTTAAGTTTTCCTGGAAACAATCTGAGCCTAGAGTTGAAGAGCAGAACCTTTTGTCCTGGCTCAAAGACTCTGGATGACAACTTCTTGTCATGCCACTTCTTTGCCTTTTCCTTATAAATTTTTGCATTTTCAAAGGCATTGAGTCTGAACTCCTCTAGCTCATTTAGCTGGAGCAATCTTTTTTCACCAGCTAACTGTGCATCCATGTTTAGGAATCTGGTTGCCCAGTAGGCTTTATGTTCCA
>NC_029781.3:71903116-71903792 GCF_000817695.3 Arachis duranensis
AGATATGGCTCATCCCATAGGTAGTACTTGGCATCTGAAATTAATTTCTTTCTTTGCACTCTGCTGTACTCCTGTGGTATGAACCTCACAGCTTTATAATTTGCAATATCTGCAAACCATGGAGCTTCCTGGATGGAAAAGAGTTGCTCATCTGGGAAAGTCTCAGAAATCTCAGTAAAAGGGAGGGACGCCCCAGCTACTGGTTTTATTCGGGACAGATGATCAGCTACCTAGTTCTCTGTCCCTTTTCTGTCTCTTATTTCTATATCAAACTCTTACAGAAGCAACACCCATCTTATAAGCCTGAGTTTTGAATCCTGCTTTGTGAGTAGGTATTTAAGAGCAGCATGGTCAGTGTACACAATCGCTTTGGATCTCACTAGATAGGATCTAAACTTGTCAATGGCATAGACCACTGCAAGTAACTCTTTTTCTATGGTTGTGTAATTCTTCTGTGCATTATTTAGAACACGGCTGGCATAAATGACGTGCAGAAGCTTGTTATGCCTCTGTCCCAACACTGCACCAATGGCATGGTCATTGGCATCACACATTAGTTCAAATGGCAATGTCCAGTCTGGTGCAGAGATGACTAGTGTTGTGACCAGCTTGGCTTTCAGGGTCTCAAATGCCTGCAGACACTGTGTGTCAAACACAAATGGTGTGTCAGCAGCTA
>NC_029781.3:71904856-71906221 GCF_000817695.3 Arachis duranensis
GTCTTTCTAGAATGAGAGTTGCACTCTTGTGCTCCTCCATTTCCAGCACCACAAAGTCAGTTGGAAAGGCGAATGGCCTAACTTTGACAATCATGTCCTCTATTATGCCTGATGGATTTTTAATGGAGCCATCAGCAAGTTGGAGGCATATCCGGGTTGGTTTGACTTCTTCAGTCAACCCAAGTTTTCTGATAGTGGATGCAGGTATTAAATTGATGCTTGCTCTAAGATCACACAGGGCTGTCTTGGTGCAAGCACCTTCTAATGTGCATGGTATCATAAAGCTTCCTGGATCTTGAAGCTTTTCTGGTAAGCTTTTTAGAATGATTGCACTGCATTCTTCGGTGAGAAATACTTTTTCAGTTTCTCTCCAATCTTTCTTATGACTTAAGATCTCTTTCATGAACTTAGCATAAGAAGGTATTTGCTCAAGTGCCTTTGCAAACGGAATCTTTATTTCAAGAGTCCTTAGATAGTCTGCAAAGCGGGCAAATTGCTTATCCTGTTTCGCTTGGCGGAGTTTCTGAGGATAAGGCATCTTGGCCTTATATTCTTCAACCTTAGTTGCTGCAGGTTTATTCCTTACAGAAATGGTTGAAGGAGCTTTTTTAGAGGGATTACTGTCAGCACTTTCAGGTGTCTGATCCTTCCTTGGCGTCTGAACACCAGGATTGGGTGAAGATTGGGCGTTTAACGCCAAATTCTCTCCCTTTTCTGGCGTTTGAACGCCAGAACTGGGCAGGGAATGGGCGTTTAACGCCAGCTTTCCCCCCTTTTCTGGCGTTTGAACACCAAAAGTCCTCCTCTCTGGGCTCTTACTGTCCTCAGAGGGATTTTGAACAGTGGTTTGGTTATCCTCTGTCAATTGTTCCTTATTTGGCTTTTTGCTACTTTGAGCAGTGTTATTCAATGTCTTCCCACTCCTCAGTTGAACTGCTTGACATTCTTCTGTTATCTATTTAGATATCTGCTGTTTTGCCTGATTCAACTGCAGTTCTATGTTCTTGTTAGCAATTTTAGTTTCTTGGAGCATCTCTTTAAATTCTGCTAACTGTTTTGTCATCAGTTGTAATTGCTGATTAAGCTCAACCATCTGTTATTGAGGATAGGATCAGTGGCTACTGCCATAACTTCTTCTTTTGTAGAGGACTCATTGCTAGAGTACAAATATTGATTTCTAGCAACAGTATCTATAAGCTCTTGAGCCTCTTCAATCATCTTCCTCATATGTATAGATCCACCAGCTGAGTGATCTAAAGACATTTGAGCTTTTTCTGTAAGCCCATAGTAGAAGATGTCTAACTGTACCCACTCTGAAAACATTTCAGAGGGGCATTTTCTTAGCATACCTCTATACCTCTCCCA
>NC_029781.3:71906345-71907713 GCF_000817695.3 Arachis duranensis
TTTGGAGGGTAAAATTGATTCAGGAATTTGTCTGATAACTGTTTCCATGTCTTTATGCTTGCTGTAGGTTGGTTGTTTAACCACCTCTTAGCTTGATCTTTTACAGCAAATGGAAACAGTAATAATCTGTAGACATCCTGATCCACCTCTTTATCACATACTGTGTCAGCAAGTTGTAAGAATTGTGCCAGAAACTCAGTAGGTTCTTCCTATCGAAGACCGGAATACTGGCAATTTTGCTGCACCATGATAATGAGTTGAGGGTTTAGCTCAAAGCTGCTTGCTTTGATGGGAGGTATACAGATGCTACTCCCATATGCAGCTGTAATGGGGTTAGCATATGACCCCAAAGTCCTTCTAGACTGCTCAATTCCACTTAGGTCCATGATGGAGAAAGGGAAATGATATGGATTGCAAGTAGATTAAAATATATTTAGTTTTTTATTTTTTTTGACCGAAAATAATAAAATAAAACAAAAGGAAAATAAAATAAAATGTCGAAAACTAAAAGAAAAATAAAATCAAAGCAAATTGAAAACTAAATCAATCAACTAATTAAAAAGATTTTGGAATTGGCAATTAAAAAGATATGATTGATTAAGAAGATTTTAGAATCAGCAATTGAAAAGATATGATTGAAAATTATTTTGAAAAAGATTTGATGTTTTTTTTTTATTTTTGAAGTGAGGAAAGAGAAAAACAACAAAATGACACCAAACTTAAAATTTTTAGAAAATCAAACACTAATTTTTCGAAAATTTTAAGGAAAAAACACAAAGAGGACACCAAACTTAGAATATGAAACTAGACTCAAATAAAAGACTCTAAACCAAAAAAAATAAAAAATAAAACAGTCCTAATCTAAGCAACAAGATAAACCATCAGTTGTCCAAACTCGAAACAATCCCCGGCAACGGCGCCAAAAACTTGGTGCACGGAATTGCAATCACACTTTTGCAATTCCGCACAACTAACCAGCAAGTGCACTGGGTCGTCCTAGTAATACCTTACGTGAGTAAGGGTCGATCCCACGGAGATTGTCGGCTTGAAGCAAGCTATGGTTATCTTGTAACTCTTAGTCAGGATATCAATAATTATCAGGGTTGATTGTAAAAAGCAAAAGAACATGAAATAAGTACTTGTTTTGCAGTAATGGAGAACAGGTTAAGGTTTTGGAGATGCTCTATCTTCTGAATCTCTGCTTTCCTACTGTCTTCTTCTTCAAGCACGCAAGGCTCCTTCCATGGCAAGCTGTATGTAGGGTTTCACCGTTGTCAATGGCTACCTCGCATCCTCTTAGTGAAAATGTTCAACGCACGCTGTCACGGCACGGCTATTCATCTGTCGGTTCTCAATCAGGTTGGAATA
>NC_029781.3:71907890-71914401 GCF_000817695.3 Arachis duranensis
AAAAATCCACTTCTGGGTCCACTTAGTGTGTGCTTGGGCTGACCATTGAAGCTTTCATGTGTGGAGACTTTTTCTGGAGTTAAATGCCAGCTTTTATGCCAGTTTGGGCGTTTAACTCCAATTTTTATGCCAGTTCCAGCGTTAAACGCTGGGAATTCTGAAGCTGATTTGCAACGCCGATTTGGGCCATCAAATCTCGGGCAAAGTATGGACTATTATACATTGCTGGAA
The DNA here is from genome assembly GCF_000817695.3 of Arachis duranensis. Taxonomy (NCBI): domain Eukaryota; kingdom Viridiplantae; phylum Streptophyta; class Magnoliopsida; order Fabales; family Fabaceae; genus Arachis; species Arachis duranensis. The sequence continues at coordinate 71,908,122 of NC_029781.3, forward strand.
AGCCCAGGATGTCTACTTTTCAACGCCGTTGATAGCGCGCCAATTGGGCTTCTGTAGCTCCAGAAAATCCACTTCGAGTGCAGGGAGGTCAGAATCCAACAGCATCTGCAGTCCTTTTCAGCCCCTGAATCAGATTTTTGCTCAGGACCCTCAATTTCAGCCAGAAAATACCTGAAATCACAGAAAAACACACAAGCTCATAGTAAAGTCCAGAAAAGTGAATTTTAACTAAAAACTAATAAAAGTATACTAAAAACTAACTAGAATATACTAAAAACATACTAAAAACAATGCCAAAAAGCGTATAAATTATCCGCTCATCAGTGACAAAAGTGAGTGTCACTAACGTTGGTTGCTTGAACCCCACTCCACGTTAACTTTCACGTTAACAAACTTAACATGAGAGTTAACATAGGTAATGAAAATGATTCAATGTTAGTGGCAAAAGTGAGTGTCACTAACGTTGGCATTGTTGATCCTTGTCCACGTTAGAGTTCACATTAACTTAGTTAACGTGACTCTTAACGTGGGGCATCGCCTAGTTTCCCAACATTAGTGGTGTTCACTTTTACCACTAACGTTGAGGAGAAACGTTATCGGAGTTCACGTTTCTCATTAACGTGGAGTCCTCCTTTCCTTCTACGTTAAGTACCACGTTAACTTAGTTAACGTGGCTCTTAACGTAGGCTATGAAATGGCTTCGCAGGCGTTATTGGTGATCACTTTTCTCATTAACGTTGCAAGTCAATTGTCATCCCCCGTTAGTAGTCACGTTAACTAAGTTAACGTGAATGATAACGTGATTCTTCCATGCTTCATTTGTCCTGAAATCAAGCAATTAAAGGGCATCAAAGCTCTAGCTAAAATCATGAGATCATGCATCACTAAAATATCATGTAATTCTAGCAAAAATCTCATGAAATCATGTAAAATTCACAATAGTTGCTTGAATGAAGGTGTAAGTGTATTTTCACCCAAAACTTACCTTGTTTACTAGGAAAAATGCATGAAACTACCCTAAAACAGTAAAGAAAAGGTCAGTAAAACTGGCCTATGGATGTCTACTTTCCAACGCAATTGAGAGCGCGCCATTTGGACTCCTGTAGCTCCAAAAATTCCATTTCGAGTGCAGGGAGGTCAGAATTCAACAGCATCTACAGTACTTTTTCAACCTTTAAATCAGATTTTTGCTCAGGTCCCTCAATTTCAGCCAGAAAATACCTGAAATCACAGAAAAACACACAAACTCATAGTAAAGTCCAGAAATGTGATTTTTTCATAAAAACTAATAAAAATTGTACTAAAAAGTAGCTAGATCCTACTAAAAACTATGTGAAAACACCCCCAAAAAGCGTATAAAATATCCACTCATCATAACACCAAACTTAAACTGTTGCTTGTCCCCAAGCAACTAGATAAATAAAATAGGATAGCACGGAGATCAAGAGGCAATCTCAGAGTTTTACATGAAGCTCAATTCTAATTAGATGAGCGGGACTAGTAGCTTTTTGCTTCTGAACATTTTTGGCATCTCACTTCATCCCTTAAAGTTCAGAATGATTGGCATCCATAGGAACTCAGAATTTAGATAGTATTATTGATTCTCCTAGTTTAGTATATTGATTCTTGAACAAAACTACTTTATGAATCTTGGTCGTGGCCCTAAGCACTTTGTCTTCCAGTATTACCACCGGATACATAAATGCCACAGACACATAACTGGGTGAACCTTTTCAGATTGTGACTCAGCTTTGCTAAAGTCCCGAATTATAGGTGTCCAGAGTTCTTAAGCACACTCTTTTGAATCACGACTTTAATCACTCAGTCTTAAGCTTTTCACTTAGACCTGCATGCCACAAGCACATGGTTAGGGACAGCTGGGTTTAACCGCTTAGGCCAGGATTTTATTCCTTTAGGCCCTCCTATCCATTGATGCTCAAAGCCTTGGATCCTTTTTACCCTTGCCTTTTGGTTTTAAGGGCTATTGGCTTTTTCTTTTTCTTTTCTTCTCTTTTTTTTGCCATTTTTTTCACTGCTTTTTCTTCCTTCAAGAATCAATTTTATGATTTTTCATATTATCAATAACATTTCTCTTTTTCATCATTCTTTCAAGAGCCAACAGTTTTAACATTCATAAACAACAAGATCAAAAATATGCACTATTTAAGCATTCATTCAGAAGATAAAAAGTGTTGCCACCACATATAAATAATTTGAATTTTTCTTATTAAGAACTCGAAAAAAAATTGCCTCCTTATTCTAAAAATATTTGCTATTTTATTCATGTTTAATGATGATGAGAAAAATAAATTATAGCTTACTTGGAGATGATAAAAATAAAAAATAAAAATACTAATTACTACTACTCATATGACTCTTAAGATAGATTTCTAATAGCAAAAGTTATCACAGAATTAAGATTAGGACTCAACAACCTTTATTTTGGGAGATGGATGCTCCTTCAATTTGTGGGTTGTCTGGACCTTCAAGAGATAGCTTCTGGTGCTTCAGCTCCTGTAGTTCACCCCTTTGCTTCTCCTGTTCCTTAAGCAGTTTGCAGATCATACTATTTTGATTCTACTGTTCTTCCTTAAGTTGATCCATAGTTTCTTGCAGCTTGGTGACAGATGCTTCTAGGCGGGTCCAGTAGTCAATCTGAGGGATTACTGGGAGGAACTCCTGTGCCCTCCTTTTGATGGAGTTTTCTTGTACTTGTTGTCCCTCCATTGACTTCTTGGTGATTGGATGTTCGACTGGGATGAACTCATCTACCACCATCTTCACCCCATCCTCTTTACATAGCAGAGAAATCAAGTTTGGGTAAGCCAATTTGGCGTCCTTGGAGTTCTTATTTGCAATTGTGTAAAGCTCACAAGAAATCAGTTGATGAATTTCCACTTCGTTTCCTTGCATAATACAATGGATCATCATTGCTCTTTTGATAGTGACTTCGGAGCGGTTACTGGTAGGCAGTATGGAACGCCCAATGAAATTCAGCCAGCCCCTAGCAACTGGTTTGAGATCCCCTCTCTTGACTTGGTTTGGAACACCTTTTGTGCTGGTTGTCCACTTGGTTCTAGGGATGCATATGTCCTCTAGAATTTGGTTTAAGTGCTTATCATCACACACCATTCTCCTATTAAAGGATTTAGGATCATCTTGTAGTTGAGGCAGCTTGAAGACCTCTCTTATTTTGTCAAGGTGGAAGTAAATCATCTTCCCTCTGACCATGGTTCGAAAGGTATAAAAAGTGGTTCCAGTCATTCTCTGCCTATCTGTTTATCACAAATTTGAGTAGAATTCCTGAACCATATTTCTCCCCACCTTTGTCTCAGGATTAGCTAGAATTTCCCAGCCACTGTTTCAAAACTGCTCTTGGATCTCTAGATATTCGTCTTCTTTCAAATCAAATTTAACTTCCGGGATCACTGACCATAGACCCATTATTTTGTGATAATGGTCTGAATGTTCCTTGGTTAAGAACCTCTCTTGATTCCAAAGTGATTTTGGATTATTCTCTTTCTCGCCTCTTGAAGTGGTTTGTTTTCCCTTTGGAGCCATGATCTTAGTGAGTCTTAGCTCAGTGATCACGCAAAACAAACCAAACTTAGAGGTTTTCTTGTCCTCAAGCAAAAGAAAAGAAAGGAGAAGAGAAGGAGGAGAGCCAAATTCGAATTGTGGAGGAGAGGGGGTGGCCGAATGTTAATTTAAAAGGAAGGGGTGGGTTTGAAAATTTTTGAAAAAGATATGATAGAAGATATGATTTGTAAAAAAGCTAATTATGGTATGCAAAAGATATAATTTTAAAATTGAGAAGATAGGAGAGAGTTTTGAAAAAGATAAATCTAAATTTGAAAAGATAGTATAATGAATTGAAAAAAAGATTTGAAAAGATATTAGAAAGATATATGACTTTTGAAAAAGATTTGAAAAGAAATTAAAAAGATATATGTATTTTGAAAAATATTTGAAAAGAAGAAAAGATTTTTTTTTAGGATTCAGAGTTATTTTTTTTTTTGAAATTTGAAATTGAAAGATGAGGATTTGAAATATGTTTATGCAAGAAATTATGGATGAAAACATAAAAAATAAAAAAATTGGGTTGGAAAACAAAATCACCTCCCCCTCCATGTTCCTGGCATTAAATGCCCAAACGCTGCTTGTTTTGGGCATTTAACGCCCAATTGCTGCTTGTTTTGGGCTTTTAACGCCCAACCAGGTACCCTGGCTGGCGTTAAACGCCAGAAAGTCTTTATCACTGGGCATTTTTCTAAAAGCCCAGGATGTTGCAGTTCTGGCGTTAAACACCCAGAATGGCACCCATTCTGGCGTTTAACGCCCAGAAAGATATCCTTGCTAGCGTTAAACGCCTAGAATGGTGCCCATTCTCGCGTTTAACGCCCAAAAGTGCCTCTCACTGGCGGTTTTCATGCCAGTGAGCTTCTTTTCTCTGCTCTCTGCTCTGAATTCTTCTGTAACTCTGTGAACTCCTGTAGATGAGAATTAGTTCTGATGATAACTTATTAAACTTCTATAATTATTATTTAAATAACAAATAAACTACAGTAATGGCTAGGTTGCCTCCCAGCAAGCGCTTCTTTATTGTCTTTAGCTGGACCTTACTGAGCTTTAATCTAGTCTCAGTTTTGAGCATTCTTGCTCAAAATTGCTTTCAAGATAATGTTTGACTCTCTGTCCATTAACAATGAACTTTTTGTCAGAATCAATATCCTGAAGCTCTACATATCCATATGGTGACACGCCTTTAATAACATATGGTCTTCTCCACCAGGATTTTAGTTTCCCTGGGAATAGCCTAAACCTAGAGTTAAACAGTAGAACCTTTTGTCCTGGCTCAAAGACTTTGGATGACAGGTTCTTAACATGCCATCTCTTTGCTTTCTCCTTGTAAATTTTGGCATTTTCAAAAGCATTGAGTCTGAATTCCTCTAGCTCATTCAGCTGGAGCAATCTTTTCTCTCCAGCTAATTTGGCGTCAAGGTTTAAGAATCTGGTTGCCTAGTAGGCTTTATGCTCCGGTTCCACGGGCAGGTGACATGCCTTCCCATACACAAGCTGGTATGGAGAGGTTCCTATAGGGGTCTTGATTGCTGTTCTGTATACCCATAGAGCATCATCCAAGATCTTTGCCCAATCCTTTCTACGAGCAATTACAGTCCGTTTCAGGATTCTTTTTAGTTCTCTATTAGAGACTTCAGCCTGCCCATTGGTTTGTTGATGATATGGAGTTGCCACATTGGGGCTAATTTCATATCGGATCATGGCAGCATAAAGCTGTTTATTGCAGAAATGAGTGCCTCCATCATTGATTAGAGCTCTAAGGACACCAAATCTGCTAAAGATATGTTTCTGGAGAAACTTTAGTACTATCTTAGTATCGTTAGTGGGTGTTGCAATTGCCTCCACCTATTTAGATACATAGTCTACTGCCACCAGAATGTAAGTGTTTGAGTATGATGGTGGGAAAGGCCCCATGAAGTCAATACCACATACATCAAACAACTCAATCTCTAAGATCCCTTGTTGAGGCATGGCATAACTGATGAGCGGATAATTTGTACGCTTTTTGGCATTGTTTTTAGTATGTTTTTAGTATGATCTAGTTAGTTTTTAGTATATTTTTATTAGTTTTTAGTTAAAATTCACTTTTCTGGACTTTACTATGAGTTTGTGTGTTTTTCTGTGATTTCAGGTATTTTCTAGCTGAAATTGAGGGACCTGAGCAAAAATCTGATTCAGAGACTGAAAAGGACTGCAGATGCTGTTGGATTCTGACCTCCCTGCACTCGAAGTGGATTTTCTGGAGCTACAGAAGCCCAATTGGCGCGCTCTCAACGGCGTTGGAAAGTAGACATCCTAGGATTTCCAGTAATATATAATAGTCCATACTTTGCCCAAGATTTGATGGCCCAAACCGGCGTTCAAAGTCACCCTCAGAATTTCCAGCGTTAAACGCCGGAACTATCTGTAAACCCTAGGCTACTAGTTTTCTATAAGTAGGACCTTTTACTATTGTATTTAGGAGCTTTTGATCATGTTTTTATGATTGAACCCTCTATGGGAGGCTGGCCATTCGGCCATGCCTAGACCTTGTTCTTATGTATTTTCAACGGTGGAGTTTCTACACACCATAGATTAAGGTGTGGAGCTCTGCTGTACCTCGAGTATTAATGCAATCACTATTGTTCTTCTATTCAATTCCGCTTGTTCTTGTTCTAAGACATCACTTGTTCTTCAACTTGATGAATGTGATGATCCG
>NC_029781.3:71914666-71917239 GCF_000817695.3 Arachis duranensis
TAAGCTTGCCATGGAAAGGAGTAAGAAGGATTGGATGAAGACAGTAGGAAAGCAGAGAGACGGAAGGGACAGCATCTTCATACGCTTATCTGAAATTCCCACCAATGAATTGCATAAGTATCTCTATCTTTATCTTTATGTTTTATTCGTATATCACCATATCCATTTGAGTTTGCCTGACTAAGATTTACAAGGTGACCATAGCTTGCTTCATACCAACAATCTCTGTGGGATCGACCCTTACTCGCGTAAGGTTTATTACTTGGACGACCCAGTACACTTGCTGGTTAGTTGTGCGAAGTTGTGTTTATGCCATGGTATTGAACACCAAGTTTTTGGATTCTTTACCGGGGATTATTTGAGTTGTGAAAAGTATTGATCATAATTTCGTGCACCAAGTTTTTGGCGCCGTTGCCGGGGATTGTTGAGTTTGGACAACTGACGGTTCATCTTGTTGCTTATATTAGGTATTTTTTTTTCAGAGTTCTTAAAGATGATATCTAGAGTTTCATGATGATTTGTTGAAGTCTGGCTGGCTATGAAGCCATGTCTAATTTCATTGGACCGAGGTTTCAACTTATCATCACAAGAGCATGTTGATTTCTATCATTCTTGCTTTTGGAGCATTGATCTGCTAAGGCTTGGCTGGCCATTGGCCATGTCTAGTGTTTTGGACCGAAGCTTTCTTTGAAAGCTTGGCTGGCTGTGAAGCCATGCCTAATTCTTGGACCAGAGTCTTAGGCTAAACATTGCATGATTCCTGGAATTCTAATTAAGAATTTTGATACCTTTTTCCACTTTATTTTCGAAAAATCCAAAAAAATTTGCAAAATCATAAAAACCAAAAAAATATTTTATGTTTGAGTCTAGTGTCTCATTTTAAGTTTGGTGTCAATTGCATACATTCATTCATGTGTCTTAAGGATCTTCAAGTAATTCTTGATGATTTCTTACTCTGATATTTGAATTCTCTTGACTTGAGTGTTTATGTGTCTCATATGCATTCCCATTAGTGTCAGTAGTATACAAACTGCTAAGTTTGGCGTCTTGCTTGCATTGTTATCTGATTTTAGTTGCATTTTGATTATTCTTCACTATTAAAAATCCAAAAATATTTTTAATTTGTGTCTTTTCAAGTCAATAATACAGAGAATTGAAGATTCAGAACATACTGCAGAGGAATTATACAGAAAAAGCTGGGCGTTCAAAACGCCCAGTAAGGAAGACAGACTGGCGTTTAAACGCCAGCCAGGGTGCCTAGTTGGGCGTTTAACGCCCAAAAGGGTAGAGTTTTGGGCGTTAAACGCCATAATGTGCACCATTCTGGGCGTTTAACGCCAGGATGGCACAAGAGGGAAGATTTTGTTTTCAATGCAAATTTTTTTCAAGTTTTCAAAATTTTTCAAAATCAAATCTTTTTCAAATCAAATCTTTTCAATCAAATCTTTTTCAAATTCAATTTCTTTCCTTTTTCAAAGATACTTGCTAGCAATTAATGATTTGATTCAACATTTCAAGTATGTTGCCTCTTCTGTTGAGAAAGGTTTAATGTTTGAATCATATCTTTTCTTGATAGCCAAGTCATTAATTGTCAAAATCAAATCTTTTTAAAATGTTTTTCAAATCATATCTTCTTAACCGCATCTTTTTCAAAATAGTTTTCAATCAAATCCTTTTGATTTCTAATTTCAACTTCTTTTTCAAAAATCACTTGATTTCTTTCCCACTTTTATTTTCGAAAATCAATTAGTGTTTTTCAAAAATGTTTTCAAAATCTTTTACTTAATTTTCGAAAATTGCTCCCTTCTTCTCACATCCTTCTATTTATGGACTAACACTATTCCTTAATGCAAAATTCGAACTCCATCTTCTTTGTTAAGTTCGAATTTTCTACTTCTGCCTTCCATTTTTCTTTTCCTCTGACACCTAAAGGAATCTCTATACTGTGACATAGAGGATTCCACATTTTCTTGTTCTCTTCTCTTTCTTATGAGCAGGAGCAAAGACAAAAGCATTCTTGTTGAGGCTGATCCTGAACCCGAAAGGACCTTGAAGCGAAAGCTAAGAGAAGCCAAAGCACAATTCTCTGTAGAGGACCGAACAGAAATCTTCAAAGGAGAAGAACTCATGGCAGCCGAAAACAACAACAATGCCAACAATGCAAGGAAGGTGCTGGGTGACTTTACTGCACCTACTTCCGACTTCTATGGGAGAAGCATCTCTATCCCTGCCATTGGAGCAAACAACTTTGAGCTTAAGCCTCAATTAGTTTCTCTAATGCAACCGAATTGCAAGTTCCATGGACTTCCATTGGAAGATCCTCATCAGTTCTTAGCTGAGTTCTTCCAAATCTGTGACACTGTCCAGACTAATGAGGTTAACCCTGAGGTCTACAGACTCATGCTATTCCCTTTTGCTGTAAGAGACAGAGCTAGGACATGGTTGGACTCTCAACCTAAAGAAAGCTTGGACTCTTGGGAAAAGCTAGTCAATGCCTTTTTGGCAAAGTTCTTTCCACCTCAAAAATTGAGTAAGCTTAGAGTGGAAGTCCAAACCTTCAGACAGAAGGAAGG
>NC_029781.3:71917530-71917773 GCF_000817695.3 Arachis duranensis
GCTAATCAGAAGAAAGGAGTTCTTGAGATTGACACTCTGAATGCCATATTGGCTCAGAACAAAATATTGACTCAGCAAGTCAATATGATTTCTCAAAGTCTGTCTGGAATGCAAGATGCACCAGGTAGTACTAAGGAAGCTTCATCTAAAGAAGAAGCTTACGATCTTGAGAACCCTTCAATGGAAGAGGTGAATTACATGGGAGAACCCTATGGAAACACCTATAATCCTTCATGGAGAAAT
>NC_029781.3:71917950-71918201 GCF_000817695.3 Arachis duranensis
AATCTGACTTAGCAACCATGGTCTCTGATCTAATCAAAACCACTCAAAGTTTCATGACTGAAACAAGGTCCTCCATTAGAAACTTGGAGGCACAAGTGGGTCAGCTGAGCAAGAGAATTACTGAACTCCCTCCTAGTGCTCTTCCAAGCAATACAGAAGAAAATCCAACAGGAGAGTGCAAGGCCATCAACATGGCCGAATTTGGAGAGGAGGAAGAGGCAGTGAACGCCACTGAGGAAGACCTCAATGGA
>NC_029781.3:71918895-71919346 GCF_000817695.3 Arachis duranensis
GTCCTCTGTCAAGCTACTTGACATTAAAGAAGCGCTTGTTGGGAGGCAACCCAATGTTATATTTTATCTATTTTATTTTGTTATTTTCTCTTTTTTGTATGTTGATGATCATGAGAAGTCACAAAATCAATGAAAAAAGCAAAAACAGAATGAAAAGCATAAAGAAAAATAGCACACCCTGGAGGAGAGCATGCTGGCGTTTAAACGCCAGTAAGGCTAGCTGTTGGGCGTTTAACGCCGGAAAGGGGCACCAGACTGGCGTTAAACGCCAGAAAAGGGCAAGAAGCTGGCGTTAAACGCTAGAAATGGGCACCAGCCCGGCGTTTAACGCCAGAATTGGCTAAAAACGCAATTTTGCATGCCATTTGGTGCAGGGATGACTTTTCCTTGACACCTCAGGATCTGTGGACCCCACAGGATCCCCACCTACCCTACCACTCTCTCTCTTCTT
>NC_029781.3:71919433-71919737 GCF_000817695.3 Arachis duranensis
CACCTATCAAATCCCATCTTTCTCTTCACCACTCACATCCATCCTTCATAAAATCTCACCTACCTCACCATTCAAATTCAAACCACTTTCCCACCCAAACCCACCCATACATAGCCAAACATCACCCTTCCCCCTCTCCTATATAAACCCATCTTCACTCCTTCATTTTCACACAACCTACACACCACTTCTTCCCCTTCTTGGCCGAACACAAAGCCATTCTATTCTTTCTCATTTCTTCTTCTTCTACTCTCTTCTTTCTTCTTTTGCTCGAGGACGAGCAAACCTTTTAAGTTTGGTGTGG
>NC_029781.3:71920980-71927612 GCF_000817695.3 Arachis duranensis
TGAAAGAATGATGAAAAAGGAGACATGTTACTGAGGATCTGAAAAATCCTAAAAATGATTCTTGAAGCAAGAAAAATCAGTGAATACAAAAAAAATTTCGAAAAAAAAATCAAAAAAAAAGAGAAAAGAAAAAAAAGAGAGAAAAAGAAAGAAATAAAGTTGTGATCCAAGGCAAAAAGAGTGTGCTTAAGAACCCTGGACACCTCTAATTAGGGACTCTAGCAAAGCTGAGTCACAATCTGAAAAGGTTCACCCAGTTATGTGTCTGTGGCATATATGTATCTGGTGGTAATACTGGAAGACAGAGTGCTTTGGGCCACGGCCAAGACTCAATAAGTAGCTATGTTCAAGAATCATCATACTTAACTAGGAGAATCATTGACACTATCTGGATTCTGAGTTCCTAAAGAAGCCAATCATTCTGAATTTCAAAGGATAGAGTGAGATGCCAAAACTGTTCAGAGGCAAAAAGCTAAAAGCCCCGCTCATCTAATTGATACTGATCTTCATAGATGTTTTTGGAATTCATTGCATATTCTCTTCTTTTTATCTTGTTTTATTTTCAGTTGCTTGAGGACAAGCAACAATTTAAGTTTGGTGTTGTGATGAGTGGATAATTTGTACGCTTTTTGGCATTGTTTTTAGTATGTTTTTAGTATGATCTAGTTAGTTTTTAGTATATTTTTATTAGTTTTTAGTTAAAATTCACTTTTCTGGACTTTACTATGAGTTTGTGTGTTTTTCTGTGATTTCAGGTATTTTCTGGCTGAAATTGAGAGACCTGAGCAAAAATCTGATTCAGAGACTGAAAAGGACTGCAGATGCTGTTGGATTCTGACCTCCCTGCACTCGAAGTGGATTTTCTTGAGCTATAGAGGCCCAATTGGTGCGCTCTCAACGGCGTTGGAAAGTAGAAATCCTGGGCTTTCCAGCAATATATGATAGTCCATACTTTGCCCAAGAATAAGAGTTAAATGCCCAAACTGGCATAAAAGCTGGCGTTTAACTCCAAGAAGAGTCTCTACACGAAAATGGTTCAATGCTCAGCCCAAGCACACACCAAGTGGGCCCGGAAGTGGATTTTTTATGTCATTTACTCATATCTGTAAACCCTAGGCTACTAGTTTTCTATAAGTAGGACCTTTTACTATTGTATTTAGGAGCTTTTGATCATGTTTTTATGATTGAACCCTCTTTGGGAGGCTGGCCATTCGGCCATGCCTAGACCTTGTTCTTATGTATTTTCAACGGTGGAGTTTCTACACACTATAGATTAAGGTGTGGAGCTCTACTGTACCTCGAGTATTAATGCAATTACTATTGTTCTTCTATTCAATTCCGCTTGTTCTTTTTCTAAGATATCACTTGTTCTTCAACTTGATGAATGTGATGATCCGTGACACTCATCATCATTCTCACCTATGAACGTGTGACTGACAACCACCTCCGTTCTACCTTCGATTGGGTGAATATCTCTTGGATTCCTGATACACGATGCATGGTTGATCGCCTGACAACCGAGCGCTCGCCTGACAACCAAGCCAGCCATTCCGTGAGATCAGAGTCTTCACAGTATAGGCTAGAACTGATGGCGGCATTCAAGAGAATCCGGAAGGTATAACCTTGTCTGTGGTATTCTGAGTAGGATTCAAGGATTGAATGACTGTGACGAGCTTCAAACTCCTGAGGGCGGGGCGTTAGTGACAGAGCAAAAGAATCACTGGATTCTATTGCAGCCTGATCGAGAACCGACAGATGGATAGCCGTGCCGTGACAGGGTGGACAGCATCTTCATACGCTTATCTGAAATTCCCACCAATGAATTGCATAAGTATCTCTATCTTTATCTTTATGTTTTATTCGTATATCACCATATCCATTTGAGTTTGCCTGACTAAGATTTACAAGGTGACCATAGCTTGCTTCATACCAACAATCTCTGTGGGATCGACCCTTACTCGCGTAAGGTTTATTACTTGGACGACCCAGTACACTTGCTGGTTAGTTGTGCGAAGTTGTGTTTATGCCATGGTATTGAACACCAAGTTTTTGGATTCATTACCGGGGATTATTTGAGTTGTGAAAAGTATTGATCACAATTTCGTGCACCAGTAACCATGAGGTATATTACCAACTCTCTGGCAACTGTCACAGTTATATACAAATTCTCAGGAGTCTCTATAGATTGTAGGCCAGTAGAAGCCACATTGGAGGACTTTGGTGGCTGTTCGCTCACCTCCGAAATATCCTCTATATTGTGATCCATGGCAATGCCATAGGATTTTCTGTGCCTCTTCTCTAGGCACGCACCTACAGATTATTCCGTCTGCGCATCTCTTAAAGAGATATGGTTCATCCCACAAGTAGTACTTCGCATCAGAAAGTAATTTTTTCTTTTGCTGCCTACTGTACTCCTTGGGAATGAATCTTGCAGCTTTATAGGTTGCAATGTCTGCAAACCATGGCACTTCTGAAATGGCAAAGAGTTGCTCATCTGGAAAGGTTTCAGAGATCTCAGTGAGGGGGAGAGACATCCCTTCTACTGGTTCTATCAGGGACAGGTGATCTACTACTTGATTCTCTGTCCCTTTTTTGTCTCTTATTTCTATATCAAACTCTTACAGAAGCAACACCCATCTTATGAGCCTGGGTTTTGAATCCTGCTTTGTAAGTAGATATTTAAAAGCAGCATGGTCAGTGTACACAATCACTTTTGATCCTACCAAATAGGATCTGAACTTGTTAATGGAATAAACCACTGCAAGCAATTCCTTTTTTGTGGTTGTGTAATTCTTCTGCGCGTCATTTAGAACACGATTGGTGTAGTAAATGATGTGCAGAAGCTTGTCATGCCTCTGTCCCAGTACTGCACCAATAGCATGGTCACTGGCATCACACATTAGTTCAAATGGTAATGTCCAGTCCGATGCAAAAATGATAGGCGCTGTGACCAGCTTAGCCTTCAGAGTCTCAAAGGCCTACAAACACTATGTGTCAAAGACAAATAGTGTATCAGCAGCTAGCAGGTTACTCAGAGGTTTTGCGATTTTTGAAAAATCCTTTATAAACCTCCTGTAGAATCCTGCATGTCCTAGAAAACTTCTGATTGCCTTAACATTGGTGGGTGGTGGTAATTTTTGGTTACCTCCACCTTAGCTTGATCCACCTCTATGCCTTTGTTCGAAATTGTATGCCTAAGGACAATTTCTTCAGTCACCATAAAGTGACATTTTTTCCAATTTAAAATCAGGTTAGTCTCTTGGCATCTTTTCAGAACAAGTGCTAGATGATGAAGACAGGAGATGAATGAGTCTCCAAATACTGAGAAGTCATCCATGAAGACTTCCAGAAATTTTTCCACCATATCAGAGAAGATAGAGAGCATGCATCTCTGAAAGGTTGCTCGTGCATTACATAGACCCAAGGGCATCCTTTTGTAGGCAAATACTCCAGATGGACATGTGAATGTTGTTTTCTCTTAATCTTGGGGATCTGTTACAATTTGGTTGTAGCCTGAGTAGCCATCCAGAAAGCATTAATAGTCATGACCAGCTAGTCTTTCTAGCATTTGGTCTATGAATGGTAAAGGAAAATGATCCTTTCTGGTGGCTATATTGAGTCTTCTGTAGTCAATACACATACGCCACCCTGTAACTGTTCTTGTAGGAACCAGTTCATTTTTTTCATTATGAACCACTCTCATGCCTCCCTTTTTGGGTACAACTTGGACAGGGCTCACCCAGGAGCTATCAGAAATGAGATAAATAATCCCAGCCTCTAGTAATTTAGTGACCTCTTTATGCACCACCTCCTTCATGGCTAGATTCAGCCGTCTTTGTGGTTGAACCACTGGTTTGGCATTATCCTTCAGTAGGATCTTATGCATGCATCTGGTTGGGCTAATGCCCTTGAGATCACTAATGGACTACCCAAGAGCTGTCTTGTGTGTCCTTAGCACCTGAATTAGTGCTTTCTCTTCCAGTGGCTCTAAGACAGAGCTTATGATTTCAGAAAAAGTTTCACCTTCTCCCAGAAATGCATATTTTAGGGATGGTGGTAGTGGTTTGAGCTCGGGTTTAGGAGGTTTCTCCTCTTCCTGAGGAATTTTTAGAGGTTCTTTTATTTCCTCTGGTTCTTCCAGATCAGGCTGAACATCTTTAAAGATATCCTCTAGCTCTGATTCGAGACTCTCAGCCATACTGATCTCCTATACCAGGGAGTCAATAATATCAATACACATACAGTCTTTTGATATGTCTGGGTGCTTCATTGCTTCAATAGCATTCAGCCTAAACTCATCCTCATTGACTCTCAGGGTTACTTCCCCTTTTTGGACATCAATGAGGGTTCGTCCAATTGCTAGGAAAGGTCTTCCTAGAATGAGAGTTACACTCTTGTACTCCTCCATTTCCAACACTACAAAGTCAGTGGGAAAGGCGAATGGCCCAACTGTAACAATTATCTCTTCAATCATGCCTGATGGGTATTTAATGGAGTCATCAGCAAGTTAAAGACATATCCTGATTGGTTTGACCTCTTCAGTCAAGCCAAGCTTTCTGATAGTGGATGCAGGGATTAGGTTGATACTTGCCCCAAGATCACATAGAGCTATCTTGGTACAGGTACCCTCTAATGTGCATGGTATCATAAAGCTTCCAGGATCCTTAAGCTTCTATGGTGAGCTCTTTAAAATGATTGCACTGCATTCTTCAGTGAGAAAAACTTTTTCAGTTTCTCTCCAATCCTTCTTATGACTTAAGATCTCTTTCATGAACTTAGCATAAGAGGGTATTTGCTCAAGTTCCTCTGCAAACGGAATCTTGATTTCAAGAGTCCTGAGATAGTCTGCAAAGCAGGCAAATTGTTTATCCTGTTCTGCTTGGCAGAGTTTCTGAGGATAAGGTATTTTGGCTTTGTATTCTTCAACCTTGGTTGCTGCAAGTTTATTTCCTACAGAGGTAGGTTGAGAAGCTTTCTTGAGGGAGTTATTATCAGCACTTGCAAGTGTCTGACCCCTCATAGGCGTTTGAACACCAGAATTGGGGGCTGGATTGGCGTTTAATGCCAGATTCCCTCCCTTTTCTGGCGTTTGAACGCCAGAACTGAACATGGGTTGGGTGTTTAACACCAATTTTTCTCACTTTTTTGGCGTTTAAATGCCAGAACTGGGCGTCCACTAGGCGTTTAACGCTAGTTTTTCACCCTTTTCTGGTGTTTGAACACCAGAATCTTTCCTCTCTTGGCTCTTACTGTCCTCAGAGGGATTTTGGGAAGCAGTCTGCTCATCCTCTATTATTTGTTCTTTTCTTGGCTTTCTGCTGCCTTGAGTTGAGGTATTCAATATTTTCCACTCCTTAATTAAACTGTTTAACACTCTTCTGTTATTTGTTTTGATAACTGCTATCTTGTCTGGTCAAGTTGTGCTTTCATGTTCCTATTAGCATCCTTAGTGTCTTGTAACATCTCTTTAAATTCTGCCAACTATTTTGTCAGATAACATAAATGCTGATTGATTTCAGCAACTTGTTCTAGAGGACTAAGTTCAATGGATACTGCCTTAGCCTCTTCTTTTATAGAGGACTCACTACTTATGTACAGATGCTGATTTCTAGCAACTATATCAATGAGCTCTTGAGCCTCTTCAATTGTTTTTCTCATGTGTATAGATCCACCATCTGAGTGGTCTAGAGATATCTGAGCTCCTGCTGTAAGCCCGTAGTAGATGATGTCTAACTGCACACATTCTGAAAACATTTTAGAGGGGCATTGATGACAAGTCATCATATACCCATTTTCAAGCTAATTTCACTTGTTTCACTAGTCTCTATGCACTTTCTTGCATCCTAAGTAAGTAATTTGGAATGAAAATGCATGACTTCTTTAAATCAAATAACCACCATTCAATTGATGCTAAATCATAAGGTTTGAGCTAAAATTAATTGATTTTTAATGATTTATAAACCTTATGAGTTTGGAGATACTTTGATTGGTTGCTTTGATTTCTTGTAGGTGAAGAAAAGAAGAAAAGAAGAAAAACGTGGCTTAAGAAGTGTGGCCAAGGAAAGAAAATGGTGTGGTGAAAGAAAAACGTGGCTTAAGAAGTCACGGATCATCACATTCATCAAGTTGAAGAACAAGTGATATCTTGGAACAAGAACAAGCGGAATTGAATGGAAGAACAATAGTAATTGCATTAATACTCGAGGTACAGCAGAGCTCCACACCTTAATCTATGGTGTGTAGAAACTCCACCGTTGAAAATACATAAGCATGAGGTCTAGGCATGGCCGAATGGCCAGCCTCCCAATGATCTAAGATAGCATAAAAATGAAGATAGCTACCAAAGTCTTCTAATACAATAGCAAAAGGTCCTACTTATAAGAACTATTAGCCTAAGGTGTACAGAAATGAGTAAATGACATAAAAATCCACTTCCGGGCCCACTTGGTGTGTGCTTGGGCTGAGCATTGAAGCATTTTTCGTGCAGAGACTCTTCTTGGAGTTAAACGCCAGCTTTAGTGCAAGTTTGGGCGTTTAACTCCCATTTGGGTGCCAGTTCCAGCGTTTAACGCTGGGATTTCTTGAGGTGACTTTGAACGCCAGTTTGGGCCATCAAATCTTGGGCAAAGTAT
>NC_029781.3:71933144-71933629 GCF_000817695.3 Arachis duranensis
GCCATCCTGGCGTTAAACGCCCAGAATGGTGCACATTCTGGCGTTTAACGCCCAAAACTCTACCCTTTTGGGCGTTAAACGCCCAACCAGGTACCCTGGCTGGCGTTTAAACGCCAGTCTGTCCTTCTTCACTGGGCGTTTTGAATGCCCAGCTTTTTCTGTGCAATTCCTCTGCTGTATGCTCTGAATCTTCAATTCTCTGTATTATTGACTTGAAAAGACACAAATTAAAAATATTTTTGGATTTTTGATATAAGAACAAATCAAAATGCAACAAGAATCAAATAACAATGCATGCAAGACACCACACTTAGCAGTTTGTATACTACTGACACTAACAAAATGAAAATGCATATGAGACACACAAAACACTCAAGTCAATAGAATTCAAAGATCAGAGCACGAAAATCATCAAGAATTACTTGAAGATCCTTAAGACACATGCATGCAATTGACACCAAACTTAAGATGAGACTAGTGTCTCA
>NC_029781.3:71935319-71946663 GCF_000817695.3 Arachis duranensis
TTGTGCCAGTTCCGGCGTTTAACGCTGGGAATTCTGAGGGTGACTTTGAACGCCGGTTTGGGCCATCAAATCTTGGGCAAAGTATGGACTATCATATATTGCTGGAAAGCCCAGGATGTCTACTTTCCAACGCCGTTGAGAGCGCGCCAATTGGGCTTCTGTAGCTCCAGAAAATCCACTTCGAGTGCAGGGAGGTCAGAATCCAACAGCATCTGCAGTCCTTTTTGGTCTCTGAATCAGATTTTTGCTCAGGTCCCTCAATTTCAGCCAGAAAATACCTGAAATCACAGAAAAACACACAAACTCATAGTAAAGTCCAGAAAAGTGAATTTTAACTAAAAACTAATAAAAATATACTAAAAACTAACTAGATCATATAAAAAACAGACTAAAAACAATGCCAAAAAGTATACAAATTATCTGCTCATCACTTGTCATTCATCACTTAGCTTTAAATTTTGTTTTGTTTCCCATATGCTTAAATAAAAGAGAAATGGTTGAATTAGAAAGTAAATATCCAATGTTGCATAAGTTAGAATGGAAGTTAATGGTGGTATATGTGTCTGATTAAATGCATAACTCATGAAATAATTGTTGCAAAATGTCATTTTCATTGAAGTGTGAGCTAGCTTGCTGTCATAAAGGTTCCTATCAGTAAAGAAAAAAAATCCATTAAGAACAAAATAAAACAGAAAGAAAAGGAAGTGGAAAAAGCCAATGTGGCAAAAAAACAAAGAATAAAGGCTGGACACCAATAGCTTGGACCCTAGGACACATGCCTGTGGTGTTCTTGTACTAGGATATGCTTGGACAAGTAAATTCTGAGGGGTATTTCAAAACCCGGTCACTTAGATCAATTGATTTGGGATGGCCAATTGAAAGTCCACAATAAAGAATAACCTAGATACAGAATATTTAGTTATCCAAAGAGATACTGGGCATCAATGATCCTAGGAGGAAATAGTGAGTCATGTGTCTATGGTGGAAAGATGTTGAGTAAAAATAAAGCCAAAGGCTACTACAACATTTGACACCAAGCCTTCAAAGAAGAATAAGCTTGTTAAGTAAAAAAGAAAAAGAAAAGTTAGCAAGGGAGCAAGTAAAAAGTAGACCTTATAACAGCAAGCTTAGTAAGCCTTTGAGGAAAAGTGTATATTATGTAACAGCAAACAATAACTGAGTTATCATTTCCTGCATAAAAACTCCATTAATCAAGTTTTGCTATATGCCTAATAAGGATATGTTTGCTCTTCTTGTTCATTTCATTTTCTCTTAGTGATGATGCTTGCTTGGGGACAAGCAAGATTTAAGTTTGGTGTTGTGATGACAAGTCATCATATACCCATTTTTCAAGCTAATTTCACTTGTTTCACTAGTCTTTATGCACTTTCTTGCATCCTAAGTAAGTAATTTGGAATGAAAATGCATGACTTCTTTAAATCAAACAACCACCATTCAATTGATGCTAAATCATGATGTTTGAGCTAAAATTAATTGATTTTTAATGATTTATAAACCTTATGAGTTTAGAGATACTTTGATTGGTTGCTTTGATTTCTTGTAGGTGAAGAAAAGAAGAAAAGAAGAAAAACGTGGCTTAAGAAGTGTGGCCAAGGAAAGAAAATGGTGTGGTGAAAGAAGGAGAAATGTGGCGCAACATTGAAGGAGGAAGCAACACTGCTCTCCACAAGAGCACACTGCTCTCCAAGAGGGCAGCATAGTGAACCAAGCTTCCAAAGAAATTCTGCCCTGCCCTCCTCAAGAGCAATATCGGGCTCCATGCAAGAAAAATTCAAAGGAAATTGCTCTCCTAGTGCTACCCATGGGTTTCGAACCCAAGACAAGAAGGGAAGGAAGTAGTGCTCAAATACAAGTTTTCAACCTTCAAGGATCGAACACAGCCCCTTGGGGAAGCAAGGAACTAGGCGCTACTTTCGTGCCAAGAAAGCCAAGGAAAAAGGGGCAGCGTATGCCCCCCACCAAGTTTCGAACCAAGGACCCTTGGTTGCCTTGCTGCGCTGCCCACAAGAAGAGCAGAGCAGCGTTCCTTAGTATGGCACGGGCAGCACATTGACGCACGGCTAGGAGCTTGGGCACGCACATAAATTGGCACGGCCAGCAGCAAGCACGCACGCACACTGCCCTGCTCTCTGCAAGGGCAGGGCAGCATCCTGATGCTACACACGCAGCACAAGCATGCACGAGGCCTCATGCTAGATTTCCCTGCTCTACTCTCCACAAGAGCAGAGCAGCCTCCTGGAGCCAAATTCTTCATGGGCTGAAAATTGGATTAAAAATCTAATTTAATTCATTTCTTCACCAAATCAAAAGCCCATTCAAATTCCAAAATCCAAGAATAGAAAGTGTATAAATAGGAGATAGTTTGATGTAATTAGGACCTTTCTTTTGATTTTGGAATTTTTACATCTTTAGACTTCATTTTCTTTGAGAGCTTTGAACTGAAATCTTAGAGAATTGGGAAGGAGAATTGATCTCTCTTCTTCCTTGTTCTTGCTTGAGCACTTTTTACTTTTCTTGATTGAGTCTTGAGTGTGAAGAATTGAGGAACTTCTGTCTCAATCTCCATTTAAGATCTCTTTGATTTTCCTACTGCATAATTGAGTTGAATTCAATTTCCTTTACTGCTTCATTCTTCAATTTCTCTTTAATTGCTTTGTGAACTTGGATCTGGGAAGGCAATTGAGATCTAGACTTTGCTATCTAGTCTCTGGAGTCCTGAGATCCAATTTTCCTTTTAGTGCTTCTGTTTAACCGCTGCTGCAATCAAATTTCCATTTTTATTTGAGATCTAGACAATTTTAATTCATCTCTTGCTTTGATAATTACTGCAAGTTAATTTTCCTTGCTTAAATTCTGAATTCCCAGTCCTCAAATCCCTTTTTCCATTCAACCATTTTATATTTCGTGCACTTTAAGTTACTGCAATTTACATTTCTTGCACTTTAAGTTTCAGTCATTTAATTTTTTGTTCTTTAAGATTCAACACTTTTACTTTTAGTTCTCTTTGATTTCTGCAATTCATCCCTCTCCCTTTACATTTTCTACTATTTACTTACTGTTGGATACAAAATCACTCAACCAATACTTGATTCGCTTGACTAAATCAACCACTGAACCAAAATTGCTCAATCCTTCAATCCCTGTGGGATCGACCTCACTCCCGTGAGTTTTATTACTTGATGCGATCCGGTACACTTGCCAGTGAGTTTTGTGTTGGATTGTTTTCCACACATCAGGCATTTCCTTAGCATCTCTCTGTACCTCTCCCAAGCGTTGTAAAGGGATTCATTATCCTCTTGTTTAAAGTCTTGGATGTTCAGTCTTAGCTGTATCATCCTATTAGGAGGAAAATATTGATTCAGGAATTTGTCTCACAACTGTTTCCATGTTCTTATGCTAGCTTTAGGTTGGTTATTTAACCACCTCTTAGCTTGGTATTTTATAGCAAATGGAAATAATAATAATCTGTAGACATCCTGATCTACTTCCTTATCATGTACTATGTCAGCAATTTGTAAGAACTGTGCCAGAAACTCAGTAGGTTCTTCCTGTAGAAGACCAGAATACTGGCAATTTTGCTGCACCATGATAATGAGCTGAGGATTCAACTCAAAACTACTGACTCCGATGGAGGGTATACAGATACTACTCCCATATGAAGCAGTAGTAGGGTTAGCGTATGACCCCAGAGTCCTTCTGGACTGTTCATTTCTACTTAGATCCATGATGGAGAAAGGGAGATGATGTGGATTTGTTTTATTTATTTTATTATATTTATTTATAAAAAAATTTCAAAAAATAAATAAAAAAGATTTGAAAATATTTATTGAGGATTTTCAAAAAAGTGAGGAGAGAGAAAGTGGTTAGGATGTTTTTGAAAAAGATATGATTTTAAAAATCTTAAAAGGATATGATTTGAAAATTTTTTTGAAAACTGATAATTTGAAAATGCACAAGAAAAACAAGAAAAGACACAAAACAAGAAAAAATAAAGATTAAACAAGAAAATTAGCAAGAACGACTTGAACATCAAGCAAGAACAATGAACACAACTCGAAAATTTAAAGGAAAATAAAAACATGCAATTGACACCAAACTTAAAATATGAAACTAAACTCAAACTGATGAAGAAAAATAATATTTTTGAAAGATTTTTAAAATGAATTATAAAAGATGCAATCCTAGTGACTCTAAACCAAAAAGATAAATTTTTCCTAATCTAAGTAACAAGATAAACCGTCAGTTGTTCAAACTCGAACAATCCCCGGCAACGGTGCCAAAAACATGGTGCACGAAAATTACACTCACACTTTGTAATTCCGCACAACTAACTAGCAAGTGCACTGGGTCGTCCAAGTAATACCTTACGTGAGTAAGGGTCGATCCCACAGAGATTGCCGGCTTGAAGCAAGCTATGGTTATCTTATTATTCTTAGTCAGGATATCAATAGTGGTTCTTAGTTTCAATTGCGAAAAGTAAAAGAGCATGAAAAAAATACTTGTTATGCAGTAATGGAGAATAGGTTGGAGTTTTGGAGATGCTCTATCGTCTGAATTTCTTCTTTTTTACTGTCTTCTTCTTCATGCACGCAGGTCTCCTCCCATGGCAAGCTGTATGTTGGTGGATCACCGTTGTCAATGGCAACCAGCCGTCCTCTCAGTGAAAAGGGTCCATGTACATGGCTAATCATCTGTTGGTTCTCACTTGTGTTGGAATAGGATCCAGTGATCCTTTTGCGTTTGTCACTACGCCCAACGTTCGTGAGTTTGAAGCTTGTCATAGACATCCCCTCCCAGATCTTACTCGGAATACCACAGACAAGGTTTAGACTTTCTGAATCTCAGGAATGCTGCCAATTGGTTCTAGCTTATACCACGAAGACTCTGGACTCACTGATTGAATGCTCTGTTGTCAGGAGAGGCAGTCAAACTCGTGAACCAAAAATCCAAGAGATAAACATTCAATTTAAGGTAGAACGGAAGTGGTTGTCAGGCATGCGTTCATAGGCTGAGAATGGTGATGAGTGTCACGGATCATCACATTCATCATGTTGAAATGCGAATGGATATCTTAGAATAGAAACAAGCGTGATTGAAAAGAAAACAGAAATAATTGCATTAATTCATCGAGACACAGCTGAGCTCCTCACTCCCAACCATGGGGTTTAGAGACTCATGCCATAGAAGATACAAATTCAGATGTAAAATGTCATGAGGTACTTAAACTATGTGAAAACACCGCCAAAATGTGTATAAAATATCCGCTCATCAATAAACTTCACTATAAAAAATATGCATTGTTCAAGCATTCATTCAGAAAACAAAAAGTATTGCCACCACATCAAAATACTTAAACTATTTTCAAGATAGAATTCAAAATTCATGTAGTTCTTTTTCTTTTTCAGAAAACATTTTTCATTTAAGAAAGGTGAAAGATTCATGGAATCATTCATAGCTTTAAGACATAGACACTAAACACTAATGATCATGTAATGAAGATACAAATATAGTCAAAACATAAAGCATAAAAACCGAAAAACAGAAAAATAAGAACAAGAAAATTAAAGAACGGGTCCACCTTAGTGATGGTGGCTTCTTCTTCCTCTTGAAGAACCAATGGAGTTCTTGAGCTCCTCTATGTCTCTTCCTTGCCTTTGTTGCTCCTCTCTCAAGGCTCTTTGGTGAGGTCCATGAGTGGGCTCTCTTGTTTGCTCCATCCTCTTTCTAGTGATGGGCTTTTGAGATTAATCTCTCCATCTCCCATGACTCGGAGTTGGAAGCAACTGCCTTCCCTTTCCTCTTCCTAGAGGTTTCTCTGGCCTTAGTTGCCATTAATGGTTATGGAAAAACAAAAAGCAGAGCTTTATTCCATAGCAAACTTAAAAGGTTTGCTCGTCCTTGAGCAAAATAAAATAGAAGGGAGTAGAAGAAGAATGATGCAATTAGTTTTGAAAACTTATTACTATATACAAGAAAAATTAAAAAGAGTTGAAAAGAATTTGAAAAGATATGTAAGTTTTGAAAATGTTTTGGAAGGAATTGAAAAGAATTGAAACAGAATTAAAAAGAATTGGAAAGATTATTAATTTTTGAAAATAGAAATTGAAAGATGAACGTTTAAAATATGTTTGATGCAAAAAAAATTATGAATTAAAACATGAAAAATTGAAAAAAAAAATTGAATCGGAAACAAAATTACCTCCCTTGTGTCATCCTGGCGTTAAACGCCAGAATGCTATCCATTCTGGCATTTAACGCCCTCTTGACTGCCTCTTTGGGGTTTGACGCCCAGCCAGATACCCTGGCTGGCGTTAAACGCCAGGAATCCTTCTTTACTGGACATTTTTCTGAATGCCCAGAATGCTGCCATTTCTGGCGTTAAACGCCCAGAATGCTACCTGCTTGGGCGTTACATGCCCATTCTGCTATCCTTACTGGCGTTTAAATGCCAGTAAGCCTGTCCTCAAGGGTATGCTATATTTTATGCTGTTTTTTATTCCGCTTTAATTCTGCAGGTGATTTTGTGACTCCACATGATCATTAACCTAAAGAAAACATAAACTAATAATGGAAATTGAAATGGAAAAGTAATTAACATAGATAATAAAATTGGGTCCCAACAAGCGCTTCTTTAATGTCAATAGCTTGACAAGAAGCTCTTTCAGAGCTTCACAAATGCTTAGAGCATGATTGTGGCCTCCCAACACAAAACTTAGAGTTTGAGTGTGGAGGCTCTGCTTGACTCTGTATGGAGAGAAATGGATGAAGCTTTTCATGCTTCTTCTCCATGTTTACAGAAGAAGAACCTTGAGCCTTAAACACAAGGTAGTCCTCATTCAATTGAAGGACTAACTCTCCTCTATCCACATCAATCACAGCCCTTGCTGTGGCTAGGAAGGGTCTTCCAAGGATGATGGATTCATCCTCATCCTTCCCAGTGTCTAGGATTATGAAGTCAGCAGGGATGTAAAGGCCTTCAACTTTCACTAAGACATCCTCTGTAAGTCCATAAGCCTGCTTCATTGATTTATCTGCCATCTCTAGTAAGATTCTTGCAGCTTGTACCTCAAAGATTCCTAGTTTTTCCATTACAGAGAGTGGCATGAGGTTTATACCTGGCTCCAGGTCACATAGAGCCTTCTCATAGGTCATGGTACCTATGGTACAAGGTATTAAGAACCTTCTGGGATCCGGTTTCTTCTGAGGTAATTTCTGCTGTATCAAGGCATTCAATTTATTGATGAGCAGCTGAACCAAGGCATTCAGTTCATTGATGAGCAATAGAGGTTCATCCTCCCAAATCTCATTACCAAATAACTTGGCATTCAGCTTCATGATTGCTCCTAGATACCGAGCAACTTGTTCTTCAACGATATCTTCATCTTCTTCAGAGGAAGAATAGTCATAGAGCTCATGAATGGAAATAGTAAGTTCAGTGGAATCTCTATGGTCTCTGTATGAGCCTCAGATTCTTTTGGTTCCTCATTAGGGAACCCCTTAGTGGTTAGTGGACGTCCAACAGGTTCTTCCTCACTGAAAATCACTGCCTTTATACTCTCTCTAGGTTTGGCCACTTTGGATATAGTTATGGCCTTGCACTCTCTCTTTGGATTCTCTTCTGTATTGCTTGGAGAGTACTAGGAGGAGTTTCAGTAACTCTTTTACTCAGCTGACCCACTTGTGCCTCGAAATTTCTGATGGAGGACCTTGTTTCAGTCATGAAATTGAGAGTGGGCTTAGATAGATCAGAGACTATGGTTGCTAAGCTAGAGAGGCTCTGCTCAGAATTCTCTGTCTGTTGCTGAGAAGATGATGGAAAAGGCTTGCTATTTCCAAACCTATTTCTCCCACCATTATTATTATTGAAGCCTTGTTGAGGCTTCTGTTGATCCTTCCATGAGAAATTTGGATGATTTCTCCATGAAGGATTATAGGTGTTTCCATAGGATTCTCCCATGTAATTCACCTCTTCCATTGCAAGATTATCAGGGTCATAAGCTACTCCTTCAGAGGAGGCTTTTTTAGTACTGCCTGATACAGCTTGCAATCTAGTCAGATTCTGAGAAATTATATTGACTTGCTGAGTCAATATTTTGTTCTGAGCCAATATGGCATTCAGAGTATCAATCTTAAGAACTCCTTTCTTCTGAGTCATCCTATTATTCATAGGATTTCTTTCAGAAGTGTACATGAATTGGTTATTTGCAACCACCTCAATGAGTTCCTGAGCTACTACAAGGGTTCTCTTCAGATGAAGAGATCTACCAGAAGAGTGGTCCAATGACATCTTGGATAATTCAGCAAACCATCATAGAATATATCCAAGATGCTCCATTCTAAAAGCATGTCAGAAGGACGCCTTCTGATCAATTGATTGTATCTTTCCCAAGCTTCATATAGGGATTCACCTTCTTTCTATCTGAAGGTTAGATATCCATTCCAAGCTTGCTCAGCTTTTGAGGTGGAAAGAATTTGGCCAAGAAAGCATTGACCAACTTGTCCCAAGACTTCAGGCTTCCTCTAGGTTGTGAGTCTAACAATATCCTAGCTCTGTCTCTTACAGAAAAAGGAAAAAGCATAAGTCTGTAGACATCGGGATCAACCCCATTGGTCTTAACAGTATCACAAATCTGCAAGAATTCAGCTAAGAACGGATGAGGATCTTCCAATAAAAGTCCATGAAACTTGCAATTCTACTGCATTAGAGAAACTAATCGAGGTTTAAGCTCAAAGTTGTTTGCTCCAATGGCAGGAATTGAGATGCTTCTTCCATAGAAGTTGGAAGTTAGTGCAGTATAGTCACCAAGCATCTTCTTTGCATCTCTAGCATTGTTGTTGGGTTCAGCTACCATGTTTGCTTCTTTTTCGAGATTTTCACTAAGGTCCTCTCTAGAGTGTTGTGCTTTAGCTTCTCTTAGCTTCCTCTTCAGAGGCCTTTCAGGTTCAGGATCAGCTTTAACAAGAATGTCCTTATCCTTGTTCCTACTCATATAAAAAAGAAGAGAACAAAGGGAGTAGTGGAATCCTCTATGTCAAAGTATAGAGATTCCATTATGTGAGTATAAAAATAGAAGAATGAGAAGTCAGAGGGGATGGGTAATTCGAACAGAGAGAAGAGAGAGGGGTTCAAATTATGAGTAGAAGAGAAGTATTAGTGATTAATTAAAATAAACAGAAAGAGGTGAGAGAGAGAGTATTCGAATTTTAAGAAGAGGAAAAAGGAAAATATTTTTATTTTTATTTAATTAATTAAGTTGGTTTCGAAAATATTAAAAGAAATAAAATAAAATTAGAATTTAAATCAATTAGTTAATTAAAAAGAATTTTGAAAAAGTGGTGGGTGATTTTAAAAAATTAGAAGTGAAAGAAATAGTTAGGTGGTTTTGAAAAAGATAAGAAATAGTAAGCTCCTTTAAAATTAAAACAAACAAGTCAAGTAGTTCGTTGAAAAAGATTTGAAAATAATTTTGAAAAGATAAGAAGTTAGAAAAAGATTTTGAAATTAAAAATTGAAAATATATGATTGAAATTTATTTTGAAAAACAATTGAAAAAGAAATTAAAAAGATTTGATTTTAAAAATTAAAATTGATGACTTGACTAATAAGAAACTAAAAGATATGATTCTAGAATTTAAAGATTGAACCTTTCTTAATAAGAAAGTAACAAACTTGAAATTTTTTAATCAAAACATTAATTGTTAGCAAGGATTTTCGAAAATATGAAATAAAATTAAGAAAAAAGATTTTGAAAATTAGATTTAAAATTTTCGAAAACATTAAAAGAAAAATGAAAAAGATTTTGAAAAATTTTAAGAATAAAATTCGAAAATCATAAAAAAATGAAAAAGAATTGATTTTGAAAAAGATTTGAAAAGATAAAGTTTTTAAATTGAAATTTTGACTTGACTAACAAGAAACAACTAAATTTTAAAATTTTTTGACTAAGTCAACTCAAAATTTTGAAAATTATGACAAGAATAAGGAAAAGATATTTTTTTAACTTTTGAATTTTTAATGAGGAGAGAGATAAACAACAAAATGAAACAAAACATAAAAATTTAGGATCAAAACAAATAATGCATGCAAGAACACTTTAAATGTCAAGATGAACACCAAGAACACTTTAAAGATCATGATGAACATCAAGAGCATATTTTTGAAAATTTTTAAGAAAAGAAAGACATGCAAGACACCAAACTTGAAAACTTTTGTACTAGGAACACTAACAATTCGAAAATGCACAAGAAAAACAAGAAAATACACAAAACAAGAAAAACTAAAGATCAACCAAGAAAAATCATCAAGAACAACTTGAAGATCAAAGAAGAACACAATGCATAAATTTTTGAAAATCTAAGAAAAATTAAAAACATGCAGTTGACACCAAATTTAAAATTTGACACTAGACTCAAACAAGAAACACAAAATTTTTTTGGGTTTTCATGATTGTATTAAATTTTTTTATATTATATATATTTTTTTGTACGAGGTTTGTATATGTGTGGGTATGAAGGGGTGATTGAGGGGATATTTATAGGGGAGTGTGGGTTAGGATTCGGCTATGGGATGGGAAAATTGGGAGGGAAAGTTTTGAATTTGAAGTGGGTGGGTGATAAAAGTCCTAAAGTAGGCTAGGAATTTTTCTCAAAATAAGATTGGCGTTGCAAGTATAGTCCTAACCTGACAATCGACCATCAATCAAATTTTAATTCAAAGATGTCACAATCAATACAAAATAACCGGGAGTTTTAAGTCCCGGGTCATCTTCCCTAGGAGTTACAATGATATGCTCTATTATTGCCTATGGGGGATTTAGGGGTTTTGATTGCAAGAGTCAAGAAATTTAAATGGCAAGTGGTGCACGAAATTGTGATCAATACTTTTTACAACTCAAATAATCCCCGGTAATGAATCCAAAAACTTGGTGTTCAATACCATGGCATAAACACAATTTCGCACAACTAACC
Source organism: Arachis duranensis (assembly GCF_000817695.3). Classification (NCBI taxonomy): domain Eukaryota; kingdom Viridiplantae; phylum Streptophyta; class Magnoliopsida; order Fabales; family Fabaceae; genus Arachis; species Arachis duranensis. Next base: position 71,946,309 of record NC_029781.3, read on the forward strand.
AGCAAGTGTACTGGGTCGTCCAAGTAATAAACCTTACGCGAGTAATGGTCGATCCCACAGAGATTGTTGGTATGAAGCAAGCTATGGTCACCTTGTAAATCTCAGTCAGGCAAACTCAAATGGGTATGGTGATATACGAATAAAACATAAAGATAAAGATAGAGATACTTATGTAATTCATTGGTAGGAATTTCAGATAAGCGTATGAAGATGCCTTCCCTTCCGTCTCTCTGCTTTCCTACTGTCTTCATCCAATCCTTCTTACTCCTTTCCATGGCAAGCTTAAGCAAGGGTTTCACCGTTGTCAGTGGCTACCTCCCATCCTCTCAGTGGAAATGTTCAACGCACCCTGTCA
>NC_029781.3:71947210-71953267 GCF_000817695.3 Arachis duranensis
GCGTTTAACGCTGGGAATTCTGAGGGTGTTTTGAACGCCGGTTTGGGCCATCAAATCTTGGGCAAAGTATGGACTATCATATATTGCTGGAAAGCCCAGGATGTCTAATTTCCAACGCCGTTGAGAGCGCGCCAATTGGACTTCTTTAGCTCCAGAAAATTCACTTCGAGTGCAGGGAGGTCAGAATCCAACAGCATCTGCAGTCCTTTTTGGTCTCTGAATCAGATTTTTGCTCAGGTCCCTCAATTTCAGCCAGAAAATACCTGAAATCATAGAAAAACACACAAACTCATAGTAAAGCCCAGAAAAGTGAATTTTAACTAAAAACTAATAAAAATATACTAAAAACTAACTAGATCATACTAAAAACATACTAAAAACAATGCCAAAAAGCGTACAAATTATCCGCTCATCAACAAGTAATTAATGGAAAGCAAGTAAAAGCAATGAAAATGGACATTAAATGGCAAAAAAGGGGCTCTTGGCAAGAATTGGAGAATTAAGGATTCATATCTTAGTTATGGACTACAAACATGGTAATTGTGTAGAATTAATCCCAATTAGTCAATCCTAACATCGAGAACTAGTCAAAAGGGCATAGTTGATCTCAATCCACAAGTCCTAGCCAACTCTATTAATGGAAGGCTTAAAGTTAGTGGAGACCAAATCAACTAACAATCTTCACACAATGTAGAATGGACATCCACCACTCAAGTTCACCTAATTATCCAATTTTCAAACCAAGAGTGTGAAAAACTAGGCAAAAATCCAAACAAGCATTTTATCAAACACTTGGAAGGCATAACAGGAAAGCATGGTAAAATAATAAGAAATAATAAATTCTACAACTACCATAAGGATGAAAACAATAATAACAACTAAATTAAACAACAAGGAACATAAAACATTAATTGCATTAATTGGAATTAAAAGTAACAAAGTGTCATAAACATAAAGGAACAAAAGAAGGGAATAACAAATAGAAGTAGAGAACAAGGTGCAATAACAATAAATGACAAGAAAAACTAAATGAAAACAAGAATTAAACCTAAATCTAAGAGAGATCTAACCTAATCTACCCTAATTCTAGAGAGAAAGGAGAGTTTCTCTCTCTAGAATATAACCTAGAGCATGTTTCTAATCTACCCTAATTGCTCCCCTCTTGACATGGAGTGATGCCCCTTTGATATAGCACTCAATCAACTTCAGAAAGTCCAAAACTGGGCTTTGGAGGCCCAGAAATCGCCTCCAGTATTTTCCTTTAAGTGAGTTACATGCGCTGAGTCGTGCGTATTGGTGCACGGAATTGTGATCACACTTTTCACAACTCCGGTACAACTAACCAGCAAGTGCACTGGGTCATCCAATTAATAAAACCTTACGCGAGTAAGGGTCGATCCCATGGAGATTGCTGGCTTGAAGGAAGCTATGGTCAACCTGTAATTTTTAGTCAGGCGGATTCAACTGGTTATGAGTTTTGATAATAGAAAGATAAATAAAACATAAATTAAAATAAAGATACTTATGTAATTCATTGGTGGGAATTTCAGATAAGCGTTTGGAGATGCTTTGTTGCTTCTGAACCTCTGTGTTCCTATTGTCTTCATCCAATCATGCGTGCTCCCTTCCATGGAAAGCTGTATATTGGTGGATCACCATTGTCAATGGCTACCATCCATCCTCTCAGTGAAAATGGTCCAGCTACGATTTCTGTACGGCTAATCAACTGTCGGATTTCTCGCTCGGATGAAAAATACCAGGCACAGCTACCGCACAGCTAATCATCTGTCGGTTCTCACTTGTGTTGGAATAGGATCTCTCTATCCCTTTGAACACTGTCACTGCGCCCAACATTCGTGAGTTTGAAGCTCGTCACAGTCATCCCGTCCCAGATCTTACTCAGAATACCATAGACAAAGTTTAGACTTTTTGGATCTCAGGAATGCTGCCAATTGGTTCTAGCCTATTCCACGAAGGTTATAACCTCACGAACTCAGTCCGTGGATCAGATGCCGTTGTGTACTTCTTCTAATACTTCTTTCATGTTAGAAGTCGGCACACATTTTAAAAGTGGTATTGAAATCCCTCTCTTGTATAGGGTATTGTTTTTGATGGTATAGTATTGTGTCTCCCATTTTAACCTCTTTTCTTCCTTTGTATCTGTAGGCAATATTTCTATATTGAGGTAACTAATTATGGGAGTCATCCATCCTTGGTCCTGTCCTGTTATGGCTATGACCTTTTCTTCTTTCGAGATTGACGGGCTCTACAGCATTTCCTGGATGAGGCTTCTATTGTTGCCCCCTGGTTTGGTGCTGGCTAGTTTTGAGAGTGCATCAGCTCGAGCATTCTGTTCCCGGGGTATGTGGCAGACCTCATATTCCCCATGTTGTCCAAGCTGTTCTTTGGTTTTGTCCAAGTACTTTTTCATAGTGGGATCCATGGCTTGATAGCTCCCTGCTATTTATGAGGTGACTACCTGTAAGTCACTGAAGATGACAAGCTTTTGAGCTCCTACCTCCTTAGCCAGCTTCAAACCAGCTAGTAGTGCCTCATATTCGGCTTAATTGTTCGAGGCAGGGAACCCAAATTTGAGAGAAAGTTCAATTTGGGTTTGATGCAGGGAAACTTGTCTCTCAACAAATCACCCTTCGACAAGTATACCGAATTATCCTCAAGTAAAAACTCACAATAGAGTGAGGTCGAATCCCATAGGGATTGATTGGTCGAGCAACTTTAATTGGAGGAATGTTCTAGTTGAGCTAAGCAGAAATTGAGTTGAGAATTGCAGAAAATTAAATGGCGGGAAAGTAAATTGCAGAAAGTAAATTACAGAATCTTAAATGGGGATTTGGGGAAATGAACATGAAAATAAATGGCAAAAAGTAAAGAGAATGGGTAAGATCAGAAATGGGGGATTCATTGGGCTTAGGAGATGTTGCATTCTCCGGATCAAGTTTATTCTCATCTCTTCATCAATCAATGCATTCATTGATCTCCTTGGCAATCTTAGGTGATTGGATCCCAATTCATTGGCAACCCAATCTCTCTAAGCTTGAAAAATTGTCCAATTCCTTGATTTAATTGCTCATGGGAAGAGATGAAGTATGGTCACTGATTATACCACATGTATTTCCAAATCAAAGTGTTGGGAGGATTATATGTCACTATATCCGTCCAAACCCCAATTTGGTCCAATATGAGAAAGCATTTCTAGCATGATCTCCTCATCCCTTTTCCAAGGCTCAGAGCAGATCCAATTATGGAGAGTTTCTTTTCCAAGACAACAAACTAATTGATTTAAGATCGAAAGCTTTCTAGTAAATCAAGAGAAAAGAAAGAAGAAGAAGAATGAAAACTATAACTGATCCATCAAATTACAACAGAGCTCCCTAAACCAATGAAAAGGGGTTTAGTTGTTCATAGCTCTAGAAATGAAAGATGATAGAGAAGAGTACATTCTAAAGTAAACTAGAAATCACGGAAAAGTAAATATACAGAGTGTAGTTCTCAAAAATGCCAAGCTCCTCTCAAGTTCAAAACTACTCCTATATATACTAATCTTCCTGATCTTCTAGTCAGCTCTTCAAGTCTTGGATATGGGCCTTTGATCTTGAGTTGAAGCAGTTACAATCTTCAGTGGGCTCAGCTTTGCTTGCAGAAAAAGTGTGAGTCAGGCATGGGTGGACGTTGGTTAGGACGTTAGTGGTGTTAACATTAAGTGAAAATGTGGGTTCGAGAACGTTAGTGACGATCACCTTTCTCACTAACTCTCCAAACCATATTGATCCACGTTAACTTCAACGTTAGTGGCACTAACGTGACCACTAACATTGCCTCTTAGTCCTTCGCAAATGTTATTGGCATTCACCTTTTCCAATAATTTTGCCTCTTAGTCCTTCGCAAACGTTATTGGCATTCACCTTTACCAATAACGTTGCTCTTTGATTCTTTTTCCCACGTTAGTGATCCACGTTAGTGTAACTAACGAGGCCCTTAACGTGGGCATCCCCAAGCTTCGAGAGCGTTAGTGACACTTACCTTTGTCACTAACGCTTCAAACGCCCCTTCTTCCTACGTTAGTGCCTCACGTTAGTTGCATTAACGTAACTACTATCGTGGTGGTGATTGCCATCTCCAACGTTAGTGACAAAGGTGAGAGTCACTAACGTTGGCCTGTCATTCCTTGTTCCACATTACCCTTCAAGTTAGTGGTCTCAACGTGACCACTAACGTAGGCAATATTGGCTTAGTCCAACGTTAGTGACAAAGGTGAGTGTCCCTAACATTGGCGATTGCTTTCTCCTCCCACGTTAGAGTTCACGTTAATTGAATTAACGTGACTCTTAACATGGCTAAGTGTGCCCTTTTGGAGCATTAGTGGTATTCACTTCTACCACTAACGTTGGAGCTCCTTTTTTCCTCCACGTTACATACCACGTTAATGTAATTAATGTGGCAACTAATGTGGGCTATGATGGCTTCGAAGGCATTATTGGCGATCACTTTTTCCATTAACACTGCAAGCTTATTCCCATTCCACGTTATTGGTCACGTTAATTAGATCAACGTGGCTACTGACGTGGCTCTTCCTTGCTTCCTGTTCATACCCTGACCGAGCTCCCCAACTCGGTCAGTTCATAGAAGGTCCGACCTCGCCCTAAAGGCCCACGCCTAAAGGTCGACCTCGGACAACAAAGCTAAAAAGGCCCATCAAAAGGAACGAAGCCCAAAACCTAAAGGCCGAAAAGGCCTAGGTAAGGCGGTTCCACAAAGATAGAGATAAAACTCCCAAAAGATAAGATAAGATAAGAATATCTTATCCAGGGAAGATTACGGCCAGCTACTATAAATACACTGGAGCACCCAGGTATGACACACATTCTACATTCTACACATATCTGCTTGGACCCATGCTAACTTAAGCATCGGAGTGTCATTGCAGGTACAACCACCAGCCGCTCAGCATATCAAGCTCGGGTCACGGAACCCCCACCTCGGGTCTTGCCAGACGACCGAGCTACACGTTTCAGGTAACCCTCGGAACATTGGCGCCGTTGCCGGGGAACCTGGAAGTCATCCCTCTACCATGGCGGACGACCCCCTCAACAATGACCACGCATCAGAACAAGAGGAGGAAGTGGACACCGGAGAACGACCGGACAGCCCTCTATCACCACGCACTCCAGGAGGAAACAAACAGAATCGCCCAAAGACATCACTCCCAAACAAAGATCCACAAAATCCCGAAAAAGAAAAGAGCTCGGAAATTCTAGAAGCAGTCCGGGCACAACAAAACCGACTAAAACAACTCGAAGAGGACATAAAGAAGCAAAAAGAAACTGAACAAGATCTGAGAAGGGAGGCTCGCAAGCGCAGAGAATTAGAAGAAAAACTGCGGAAAATAGAGGCCAACCTGAAAGACCGGACGGAACACGGCACCACCTCCGAAAACAATCATGATCCCTTCACGCAAGAGATCATGAAGGAGAAGGTACCGCGAAACTTCAAACCACCCGATGTGGATCTCTACGACGGCACCACCGACCCAAGTCACCACCTCGGCAACTTCAGAAGCAGAATGTACCTAGTCGACGCCTCCGACGCGATTCGGTGCAAAGCCTTCCCCACCACTCTCACCAAATCAGCCATGAAGTGGTTCGACAACCTGCCACCAAGATCAATCACCAGCTTCGAAGACCTAACCAAAAAATTTCTAACAAGGTTCTCCATTCAAAAGGACAAGGCAAAACATGCCCCCAGTCTACTCGGGATTAAACAAGGTAACCAAGAAACTCTCCGAGAGTACATGGAGCGATTCAACAAAGCCTGCCTGGACATACAACACTTGCCCACTGAAGCAGCCATCATGGGACTAGCAAACGGCCTGAAAGAGGGACCGTTTAGCCAATCCCTATCCAAACGATACCCGACCTCCCTATACGAGGTGCAGGAACGGGCAGAAAAATATATCAACATGGAGGAAACCTCCCAGCTAAGAGACTCTTCTAGGAAGGAACCAACCTACCCACTCCGAGATCGAGATCGGGAACAGAA
>NC_029781.3:71957278-71958533 GCF_000817695.3 Arachis duranensis
CTGCAAATTGGAAAGGACCCTACAAGGTAACAGAAGTCTTAGGGACAGGCTACTACAAAGTATCCGACCTAGAAGGCAATGAGCTGCCCAGGGCCTGGCACGCCTGTAACCTAAGGCGGTACTATAGCTAGAAAAACTTAACCCGAGGTGTACTCTTTTTTCCTACAAGGGTTTTTTAATGAGACACCCGGTTAAGTAAGACACCCGACCTAGTCAAAGGGTAAACACTCTGTAAATATTCTCTCTTTTTTTTTTTAATACTAATCAAATTTCTCTATTTTCTTTTCTTTTTCCTCATGATGAAACAAATCCTAGAAAGTACCCCACCAAGGCGCATTAATTTATGCTCGGCAAAACGCAAAAAATCATTTGCCAAGAGACCACACAAGGTCGGCAAAGATAAAAGCGACGAGGTTCAAATTAATGTGAGAAGTTATAAAGTAACTCTGAAAAGGCTCAAAGGGCCAAATAAAAAGAGATTACAAAAATAACTTAAAAGGCCGACCAACGACAAGGTCGGACCCAACAAAGGGAAAGTTATAAAGTAACTCTGAAATGGCTCGAAAAGCCAAATAAAAAGAGATTACAAAAATAACTCAAAAAGGCCGACCAACGACAAAGTCTGACCCAACAAAAAGGAGGTACTCGAGCGCCCGAGGTCCGAGAAAAAGATCCGAGAAAGAAGCCTTAAAACGGCGTGAACCAAGATTTCGAAAAACGCTTACTAAAAAGTTGCTTTACAAAAAGCAACTAAAAAGTACAAGCGAAAGAACGAAATCAAAGGAAGTTTCGAAAAACGCTTACTAAAAAGTTGCTTTACAAAAAGCAACTAAAAAGTACAAGCGAAAGAACGAAATCAAATGAAGTTTCGAAAAACGCTTACTAAAAAGTTGCTTTACAAAAAGCAACTAAAAAGTACAAGCGAAAGAACGAAATCAAAGGAAGTTTCGAAACGCTAGCTAAAAAGTTGTTATCCAAAAAACAACTAAAAGGCACAAAAGCGGAAACAAAAAGTCAAAACGCGAACAAAAACACCGCATAATAAAGTTACTACAAGTAGCTAAATAAGCAAAAGGTGTCCAAAGCGTTCACAAAAACCATCCATAAACAAAAAGCCCACAGGTCGGGCAAAACACCAAAAAGATTACAGAGGATCAAGATCCTTTCCAGACTCCACATCAACAGAAGGCTGCGGAGGAAACATAGATATCGGGACTGCATCAACAGCAACGTCATCCCGGTTTGAAACCTCCAC
>NC_029781.3:71959567-71987697 GCF_000817695.3 Arachis duranensis
ACTTCATGGAATCCGCCTGAGAAGACATCTCTGCAAGAAATAAAGAAAAGGATTACCACAACAGAAATTCCACCAAAAACAAGCAAAACCAAAATACTAAAAAAGATGAATCTCGGAAGAGGTCGGGAACTACCTAACTCGGAACGGAGAAGGCTTGGATCTCCCAACATTTTCTTCGTGTCCAAGTGAGGTGCCCGACCCCATAAACTGCTCACCACACCCACAAAAGCCTGCTCCACCTCATCTAGACTCTCAAGGGTATACTTAGTAGACACTACTTTCTCCTGCCAACAAAGAGGAAAAGAAGGCTCCCCACTCTCATCTAAAAAGAAGGGTCAGACATCTCCAGTAGCCCGGACTTTGAAATAGAAGTTCTTAAAATCGTGAAAGGACTCATCATACAGGGTACAAAACTTTCTTCCCTGGTTAGCCCTAAAAGAGACCCAAGATACCTTCCCTCCACCTGACCCCGGCTTCGTCAACACAAACAAGTAGGAAAAAAGAGAAATAGAGGGAGCAACGCCCAAAAACTGACACAAAAGTTGAAACAGCTTTAAAAATGCCCAAGAATTTGGATGGAGCTGCGTAGGGGCAAGGTTACAAGACCATAACACCTCGGACTCCAGATCGGTAAAGGGAAGTCGGACGCCCAGCTTAGAGAAAAAACAATCATAAGCATAAAAGAAAAGCTTCTCGGAACTATCTAAAGGCGGAAAGCACACTCTCTCCTCGGAATCCGGGGCTACTAGTTCATAATCCCTCTCAGACTCTCTATCTTCACATATGCTACATTGCCTACGAAACCTAGCTAAATACTCAGAATCTACCACAGACGGGACTCTTAGAGGAACAGGATCTACCCAACCAAGACCACTCGGAATCTTGGTCGACATCGCTTGAAGAACCTTTCGAGACATAAAAATTCTTGCCTACAAAGAAGAATACAACAGCAAGCAAAAATCACATAAAAGCAGACAGCGAAAACCCATTCAGCAAAACAAGAAACAAACGACCTTTGAGAAGAAAATACAGCAACCCGGAGCAAAATACCAGAGAACAAGAAAGAGTCCCCCCCATATACAAACAAACAAAGCAATGGCGGCGCCTCTTTTCGGGGCAACCCAGGCATAGAGAAAAAGAAACAGAAGCATATGTGCACAAAAAAGAGATGGGAACAAACCTGGAAGAAGGAAACGAGGACGATGAGCTCCGAAGCAAGGAGAACAGAACGGCGGCGCAGAGAAAACCCCGGAAGAACACGCGGAAAAGACTCGGGGAAGAAGAAAAAGAAAGAAGAAACGTTGCTCGAAAAAAGAGATGGCGAAACTCAGAAAAACAGGAAGAGAACAGAATAAACGAGGAAAAAGAAAGGAAGCAAATAAATAAAGCCTTCACGGAGCCCGAACGGAAATCGAGGAGAAACGGTAAAATGCAATAAATGCAAGCCCAAAACCTAAAGGCCGAAAAGTCCTAGGTAAGGCGGTTCCACAAAGATAGAGATAAAACTCCCAAAAGATAAGATAAGATAAGAATATCTTATCCAGGGAAGATCACGGCCAGCTACTATAAATACACTGGAGCACCCAGGTATGACACACATTCTACATTCTACACATATCTGCTTGGACCAATGCTAACTTAAGCATCGGAGTGTCATTGCAGGTACAACCACCAGCCGCTCAGCATATCAAGCTCGGGTCACGGAACCCCCACCTCGGGTCTTGCCAGACGACCGAGCTACACGTTTCAGGTAACCCTCGGAACACTTCCTTTGTCCTGAAATCAAGCAAATAAAGTGCATCAAAGCTCTGTTCCAAGTCATGAGATCATGCATTATCCATTTTATCATTCACTTCCTACACAGTTCTCATGAAATCATGTAAAGTTCACAATGTTTGCTTGAATCAAGATGTAAGTGTATATTTACCCAAAACTTGCTTATTTACTAAGAAATTGCATGAAACTACCCTAAAACAGTAAAGAAAAGGTCAGTGAAACTGGCCAAGATGCCCTGGCATCACAACACTAAACTTAAAGCTTGCATGTCCCTAAGCAAGTACTGAAACATAGGAAAAATGAATGAAAGAACAAGATAAACAAATTATTATTATAGAAGTCAAGTCCTTGGTCTTTGGGGTTTCATGCATAGCAACTTATGTTTATTCCTTTACTGGTTTTTAGGTCCTTATCATGCTCTTGAATACTTGCTTGATTGCATCCTATGAGGCTTCTTATTTATTGATCCTCCTTTCTTTTCCAAGGTTTATTGCATCTTAGGCTAAATGCTCTCTGAAAGGGCGACTCTTTAAGATAAGCTTTCAGCCAACACTCCCGAACCAGTTGGTTCAAGGTGCTGGGTGTTGAGACACCCCTAAGGACTTACTCTCTCAAGTCTCTTTCCCCCATACATGCACACCACAGGTATATGGTTTGTTACTTTCTTTCTTGAGACCTTAGTGTCCAGCACCTCTTTGGGTTACTAAGTGCTCTGTAGCAAAGGCTGATCTTGATAGTGAACTTTCAGCTGATAATTCTGGGTTAGTTAACCCAAGTTACCAAATGATAAGGCACCCCTGAGAGCTTATTCATCCAAGCATATCCCTTGCACAGGAGCACCACAGACACATGCCTCAAGACTCAAACCCTTGGTGCCTAGCCTTATTTCTTATTAATTTTTCTTTCCTTTTCAAACTCTTATTGTTCTTTCTCTTTTTCTTATTAGGATCTTGTTGGTTGCATAGTCTCATAAGATGTGCTCAAGCATGTGATTTAGAGCATATAGTTGCCTATATACCTTGTTGGTGAACCAACTTAGCTAATCAATTACCATACCACAAACATTGAGAACTTACTTCACAAGATAAACCCCACTCTTGTTTTTCATAACATTTTCTTTTAATTGACTTAAAGGACAAGAATACATGTAAGCAAGATGAAAATAAAAACTAGCGACTTAGACCAGCACACTTATAAGTGAATAAAGAGGAACAAGCAGAATATGAATGTCCCTGAGAACAGTATTCAATCATACTTTCAATTAAAGTACTATAACTCAGAGACAGTTCAATACAACCTATTGATGTCTTCCTTGTCATCATCATCCTAGCTTTTGCATCCTCGTTTGTCTCCTTGGATGATGATGTATGATTATTCCATGAGATTGATTGAATTACTGTAAAACTATTGGAAGTTGCTTGTTCCCCAAGCACTTGGAAAATAGCTAGCATGCATGTATGCTTGTGAATTTCTAAACTTAATTTGGTGTGTGAACACTAAACTTAGTTCCTTGCCTAATGCAACAAATTGAATACATGCAGAAACCTCATGTGCTTTTATTAAGAAAACAACTATGAACTAGAAAAGTAAACTATGCATTAAAGATTAAACATCTGTCAAGTAGTTTCTCTATTTGTTAGAGCAAATGCTTTATCATTGAAGGGTTCCAATACACTTTTCAGATGGAGTCTTTGGTGGAACACCAAACTTAGAGTTCCACATTCACCTTTGGAATGTTTTGGTGTGCAACACCAAACTTAGCTCCTCACAATTCAGAGAACTCTACTTGAATCTTTTATTGAGACAATAATGAAAAGAAAACTACCTCAGGTTGGGTTGCCTCCCAACAAATCTCTTTTTTAGCGTCGCTAGCTCGATGGTTGCTTCTCTAGTTGAGATTATACTTTTGTTTGGGGTCTTCCCCCATGCTGCCCAAGTAGTGATTGAGTCTTTTCCCATTCACAGTGAATGTCCTCCTTGAGCTTTCTTCCATGATTTCTATGTGTCCATAAGGTGAGACCTTTGTGACCAAAAAGGGTCCCGACCACCTTAATTTGAGTTTTCCAGGGAAGAGTCTCAGTTTATAGTTGTAGAGGAGTATATGTTGTCCTTCTTCAAAAATTCTTGGTGCCAGGTTGAGATCACGTCTCCTTTTTGCTTTTTCCTTACAGATCTTGGTGTTTTCATAGGCTTGAGACCTAAACTCTTCCAGTTCTTGCAGCTGCAAGACCCTTTTTTCACCAGCAGCAGTGCTGTCGAGGTTTAGTATCTTTAGAGCCCAAAAGGCTTTGTGCTCCAGCTCTAATGGTAAGTGACAGGCCTTTCCATACACCACTTGATATGGGGACATCCCAATTGGTATTTTAAAGGCTGTCCTGTATGCCCAAAGAGCATCATCCAACTTTTTCACCCAGTCCTTTCTTGATGCCCCCACAGTCTTTTCCAAGATCCTTTTTAACTCTCTGTTGGATATCTCGGTTTGCCCACTTGTTTGGGGATGATAAGGTGTTGAGAAGTATGGGTTGATGATGGAAACTGGCCGGGTTAAGATAGGGTGTAGCTTAGAGGATTATGTTAACGTGTTGAGGGCAGAGGTGTTGGGTGTGTCTTTCGAAAGAAAGAAGAGAGATAGATTGAAAGGATATTTGCATATGGAAGGGTTTAAAGTGGAGGTTCGTTATATAGGAGGATGATGAGATTGAAGGGTGTGGATTGATAGAAAAATCCAATGCTGGACAGTTGGGGTTTGGTATGAAATGAGCACGAGGATCACCACTTTTATGACGTGATTGGTTCGGTCTCCAAGGCGATCCTTCTCCGAACGCTGCATGGCTACACTTCCCAAGGTACTCCCCTTGAAGACATGTGTGTAGTTCCCTTGGTGAAATGGCCGAACCAGCCCCTTTGGTTATCCCATCAGTTCCCTCTAACGTTCCTTTCGATTTCCTTGCAAGACAAAAGAAAAGAGAGATTAGTTTGAATTGTGGCGGAAAAATAGGAATGAGCGGCTAACTACTTTTTTTTTCTTTTGCTTAACTAAGTGCCCTTCATGAATGCAAACCAACCGACCAACTAAGTGCTCATGCATGCAACGTTGGTGACACCAAACTTAGTTTGTGATCATGTGGTGTAAAAAAAAATTGATTAAGGCCCTAAGACTGACATGATATGAATTGTGTATGTTCCATCTTAGTGTGCCCTGAACACCAAACTTGTTGTTCACTATATGCTGCATATAAAGATTCTTCTAAGTGCTTGTCAAAGTTGATTTAGAATTCATGAACTTGCTTTATTAACTACTATTAAAGATTTAAAGGAAAGGATATAAAATATGGGTTGCCTCCCATGAAGCGCTTCTTTAGCGTCATTACCTTGACGTTTGGCCTTTGTCAGGGTGGTTGGTAGTGCTTCAAATCTTCCCTTCTTTACACTTGGCTGTTGTTCCTTCTGACCACATTGCTTGTCACCCAGAGGGATTCTCAGGTGTATTGTTTGTGCTTCCGTACTTGTATCTTCCATCAGTTCCTTATTGTGCTCTTCCCTTGATTCTTTATTTTCTTGATCTGCTTCTTGTGAGGGTTTGAAGACATTGAAGGTGAGTTGTTCATCATGTATCCTCAATATTAGCTCTCCTCGCTCCACATCTATAAGCGCCCTTTAAATACATTTATTATTTGAAGTAAAGTATACTGGTTGATCCCTTTTTTCTGATGTTAAATTACTCTCTAGTATGCTTGGCAAGTAAATTCACTTTATTGAATGGGAATGATCATCTTTCTTATTCCAGAATTGGTTACAAGTAGAAAATGAATGTATAAATGCATGCATTAAAAGATGAACAAAGAACTATATCTCTGTTCTCTCCTTGTTTAAGTGAATGCTCATTAGCTCAGGAGCTTGTGTTGAAAAATTTACTCGTAATTAATGAGACTGAGCTTATATTTATGCAGTATAATTGAATGGTTTTGCAGGATTCTGGCTAAAGTTGAAAACCTTGCTACTAATTGTAATGAGACTGAGCTTAAGTTGTATTGTTTCTGTATTTTTTTTCAATTTTTAGTTTTGGAATTCGAACTCAAGATTTATTTTGTATTTGAGTATTAGTTTTTTAATGTATAAAACAATTATCGCAAAAATTATGTCACTAATTATTGTTTAATTTATGTTGTACTAAAAGTTGCATGCTATATTTGTAGGTTTAGTAATAAAAAGGTTTGAAAATTTATATTTTGTAGGTAAAATTAAGAAAAAGGATTTTTTTTTTTAATTTTATAAAGCTATTGCCACGCTTTTAAAGTGTGGCCATATAACTGGCTATCGCCACACTTTAAAAAGTGTAGCCATATCTTTCTCTATCGGCATGTTTTTAAAGAGTATCCAAAACAAACATTTTGGGACGTTTTAAAAGCGTGGCGATATGTGCACTTTTCGGTACGCTTTTTAAGCGTACCTATAGGTTAAGACCTATGGCTACGCTTTTAAGCGTGGCAAGAAATGAAAGTGTGCCAACAAAAAAAGCGTGCCGATAGAACCACAAAAGCGTGGCGATAGAACAATCGGCACGCTGGCAGATGTGACCGTTTCAAAAGCGGGCCGAAAGTTCAAAAAGCGTGGCGAAAAGCTATCGACACGTTTTTTTGCACTTTTCGGCACGCTTTTAAAGAGTGGTAGAAAGCTTATTTTCTTGTAGTGTCGTTACTCGCTGAGCCAAGATCCGCGTGCCTGACAACCACAACTGCTCTACATGATGTTCAACATAGTCATTGGACGACAGCCGGAGTATAATCTCTTGGGTCTCTAATCCCCGAACCGAGTCCGTGAGGTTAGAACCTTCGTGGTATAGGCTAGAACCAATTGGCAGTATTTCTGAGATCCGGAAAGTCTAAACCTTGTTTGTGGTATTCCAAGTAGGATCTGGGATGGGATGACTGTGACGAGCTTCAAACTGACGAATGTTGGGCTCAGTGACAGCGTGCAAAAGGATAGAGAGATCCTATTCCGACACAAGTGAGAACCGATAGATGATTAGCCGTGCAGTTGCTGTGTCTAGTATTTTTCATCCGAGACGAGAAATCTAACAGTTGATTAGCCGTACAGAAACCGTAGCTAGACCATTTTCACTGAGAGGACGGATGATAGCCATTGACAACGGTGATCCACCAACATACAGCTTGCCATGGAAGGGAGAACGCGTGATTGGATGAAGACAATAGGAACGCAGAGGTTCAGAAGCAACAAAGCATCTCCAAACGCTTATCTGAAATTTCCACCAATGAATTACATAAGTATTTTTATTTTAATTTACGTTTTATTTATCTTTCTATTATCAAAACTCATAACCAGTTGAATCCTCCTGACTAAGATTTACAGGATGACCATAGCTTGCTTCAAGCCGGCAATCTCCGTGGGATCGACCCTTACTTACGTAAGGTTTTATTACTTGGATGACCCAGTGCACTTGCTGGTTAGTTGTACCGGAGTTGTGAAAAGTGTGATCACAATTCCGTGCACCAATACGCACGACTCAGCGCATGTAACTCACTTAAAGGAAAATTCTGGGGGCGATTTTTGGGCCTCCAAAGCCCAGTTTTGGACTTTCTGAAGTTGATTGAGTGCTATATCAAAGGGGCACTGACGATTGGATTTTTGATGGTTTAGAATTCACAAATGAATTCTCGTTGCAAGTATAGTTTCTAAACCAATCATTAATCCTTTCATACAAAAAAATTGTTTGTCACTAAAACAAACCCCTAAAATTTATAAACCGAAGTATTCAAACCTCGGGTCGTTCTCCCTAGGAATTACAATAAAGTGTCTTGTTATTGGTTTGAGTTGTTTTGGGGTTTTGGATAAGAGACATGAAAGTAAATGGCAATGAAAATAAACTAACAACTATAAAAGGCTCTTGGTAAGGTATGAGAACTAGAAGTCCTATCCTAGTTATCCTTCTCAATTGTGATGAGAATTGTTCATTGCTACCACTTAGTTAACCCTTACTAAATAAAGGAAAGTCAAGTGGATGAATTGACTTGAGCCACAAGTCCTAGCCAACTCCCAAGGAAAGACTAGCTTTAGTGCACTCCAAACCAATTAGCAATCTCTCCAATTATCAATCAACAAAGGAATTAGATAACTCAAGAGTCACTAATTACTCTACCTAGGCCAAGAGGAACAAAACCTACACTAAAACTAAAAGAGACATTTCAACAAACACATAAAGTGAAATGGAAGTAAACATTATTAAATGCAAGAATTAGGAGAAGATAGAAGCAGAAGAAGATGAATCTAATTCTAGATCTAAGAACTAAACCTAATCCTAATCCTAATTCTAGAGAGAAGTGATAGCTTCTCTCTCTAGAAACTAATTCTAACTACTAAACTAAACTAATGGTAACTAGATGTCTCATCCCTCTTCAATCCTTGACTTAAATAGCATCAAAAATGAGTTGGATTGGGCCCACAAGGCTCCTAAAACCGCTGGGGACGATTTCATTAAAGTGGGCCACGGACAGAATCGGCGCGCGCGCGCAAAGTGCGCGTGCGCGCCCCTGAACGCGAAGCAACATATGGCAAAATTTATATCATTTCGAAGCCCCGGATGTTAGCTTTCCAACCCAACTGGAACTGCATCATTTAGACCTCTGTAGCTCAAGTTATGGTCGTTTAAGTGCGAAGAGGTCGGCTTGACAGCTTTCCGGTTCTTTCATTTCTTCATGAGTTCTCCAACTTTTCATGCTTCTTTCTTCATTCCCTTGATCCAATCTTTGCTCCTAAACCTTAAATCACTTAACAAACATATCAAGGCATCTAATGGAATCAAGGTGAATTAGATTTAGCTATTTTAAGGCCTAAAAAGCATGTTTTCACTCTTAAGCACAATTAAAGGAGAATATACAAAACCATGCTATTTCATTGAATAAATGTGGTAAAAGGTTATAAAATCCCCTAAAATCAATACAAGATAAACCGTCACATTGGGGTTTGTCAGGCACCACTCTATGTCAAGGGGGGAGCAATTAGGGTAGATTAGAAACATGCTATAGGTTATATTCTAGAGAGAGAAACTATGCTTTCTCTCTAGAATTAGGGTAGATTAGGTTAGATCTCTCTTAGATTTAGGTTTAATTCTTGTTTTCATTTAGTTTTTCTTGTCATTTATTGTTATTTCACCTTGTTCTCTACTTCTATTTGTTATTTCCCTTCTTTTGTTCCTTTATGTTTATGACACTTTGTTACTTTTAATTCCAATTAATGCAATTCATGTTTTATGTTCCTTATTGTTTAATTTAGTTGTTATTATTGTTTTCATCCTTATGGTAGTTGTAGAATTTATTATTTCTTATTATTTTACCATGCTTTCCTGTTATGCCTTCAAAGTGTTTGATAAAATGCTTGGTTGGATTTTTGCCTAGTTTTTCACACTCTTGGTTTGGAAATTGGATAATTAGGTGAACTTGAGTGGTGGATGTCCATTTTACATTGTGTGAGGATTGTTAGTTGATTTGGTCTTCACTAACTTTAAGCCTTCCATTAATAGAGTTGGCTAGGACTTGAGATCAACTATGCCCTTTTGACTAGTTCTCGATGTTAGGATTGACTAATTGGGATTAATTATACACAATTACCATGTTTATAGTCCATAACTATGATATGAATCCTTAATTCTCCAATTCTTGCCAAGAGCCCTTTTTTGCCATTTAATGTCCATTTTCATTGCTTTTACTTGCTTTCCATTAATTACTTGCCATTTAAATTTCTTGCCTCTTGCAATCAAAACCCCCAAATCCCCCATAGGCAATAATAAAGCATTTCATTCTAAGTCATATGGAAGACGACTTGGGACTTAAAACTCCCAGTTATTTTGTATTGGTTGTGACATCTTTGAATTAAAATTTGATTGATGGTCGATTGTCGGATTAGGACTATACTTGCAACGCCAATCTTATTTTGAGAAAAATTTCTAGCCCGCTTTAGGATTTTTATTACCTACCCACTTCAAATTCAAAACTTTCCCTCCCAATTTCCCATCCTATAGCCGAATCCTAACCCACCCTCCGCTATAAATATCCCCTCAATCACCCCTTCATACCCACACATACACAAACCTCATACACAATAAGCCCCCCTCACTTGGCCGGATCCTACTCGCTCTTTATCTCCACTATTTCTTTCTTCTTCTACTCTCTTCTTCCCTTTTTTCATATTTTCTTGAGGACGATCAAAGTTCTTAAGTTTGGTGTTGTAAAAGCTTTACTTTTTGACTTCTACCATCCCTAATTATGGTACCAAAGTCTGGTGGATCCTCAAGAAAGAGGAAAGGAAGGCCATTGCCTCCGGTTTTGAATCTTGGAAAATGGAGAGATTCATCACCAAGGCTCATCAAGACCACTTCTATGAAGTAGTGGCAAAGAAAAAAGTGATCTCCGAGGTCCCTTTTAGGCTAAAAAAGAATGAGTACCTGGAGATCCAACAAGAAATCCAGAGAAGAGGTTGGAAAGTTCTGACCTACCCTATCCCAGAGGTTGGTATCTTAATTGTGCAAGAGTTTTATGCCAATTCTTGGGTCACAAAAAATCATGACACTGGTGTAAACCCATACCCCAAAAATTGACACACCATGGTCCGAGAGCGTCTCTTGGATTTCTGCCAGGAAAGTGTAAGGTTGGCACTTCAACTGCCAATAATACTAGGAGACCCACATCCTTGTATTAGAAGAGTCAAATTCAATCAGAGGCTGGACCAAGTCTTTTTAGACATTTGTGTGGAAGGAGCTCAATGGAAGAGGGATACTCAAGGCAAGCCTTCCCAGCTGAGAAGGCTTGACCTCAAGCTCGTAGCTAGAGGATGGTTGGAATTCATCCAATACTCTATCATCCCTACTAGTAACTAGTCCAAAGTGATTATCAACCGAGCCATCATGGTTTATTACATCATGCTTAGGAATGGAGTGGAGGTACATGAGGTAATACCTCAAGAGCTGTACAAGGTGGCAGAAAAGCCGTCTACCCATGCAAGGTTGGCATTCCCACATCTTATCTGTCACTTATGCAATTCAACTAGAATTGTTACAGAAGAAGATGTCCTCATTGAGGAGGACAAGCCCATCACTAGAAGAAGGATGGATCATGTGAGAGAGGCTACGCAAGAGCCTATGTAGCCGCCCCTAGAAATCCCTGAGATGCCTCAAGAGATGCATTTTCCTCCCCAAAATTATTGCGATCAACTAAATGCTTCTCTAGGAGAATTGAGCTCTAATATGGATCAGATGAGGATGGAACACCAGGAGCATTCCACCATCCTCCATGAAATGAGAGAAGATCAAAGAGCTTTGAGGGAGGAGCAATAGAGGCAAGGATGAGACATTGAGGAGTATAAACGCTCCATTGGATCCACTAGAGGAAACAGTAGCTGCCATCACTAAGATGGTCACGTTCCATTACACTTGCTTATGTTATTTTTATGTTATTTTTCTGTTTTCCACTGTATTTCATTGCATGTTTTCTGTTTCTAGTGCATGATCATCTTGTCTATGTCTTAAGGCTATGAATTATCCCATGCATCTCTCACCATGATTAAAAGAAAATTTTATTTTAAAACGAGAAGTAAGATGCATGAACTCGAGTTATATAATAAAAATAGTCCAATTATTTGATGTGGTGGCATTACTTTTATCTTTTTGAATGCATGAATTACCAGTGCATATTTGATTTTGAAGTTAAGTGTGTTAGCTCTTGAAAGAATGATGAAAAAGGTGAAGGATTATTGGTAATCTAAAAAATTCAAATATTGATTCTTGAAGCAAGGAAAAGCAACAAAAAGAAAAAAGAGAGAAAGAAAGTTGCAGAAAAAAAGAAAAAAAAGAGAAAAAGAAAAAGCTAATAGCTCTTTAAACCAATGGCAAGAGCAAGGATCCAAGGCTTTGAGCATCAATGGTTGGGAGGGTCTAAAGAAACAAAATCTTGGCTTAAAAAGTTCAAATGAGCTACTTCCCCTAACTATATGCTTATGGTGTGAAGGTGTCAAGTGAAAAGCTTGAGACTGAGCAGTTAAAGTCGTGATCCCTGATAAACCCCATTTTTAGGATTTATCTTGTGCTTAATTTAGGGGATTTTATCACTTTTCCTCACATTTATCCAATGAAATAGCATGATTTCAAAATTCTCCTCTATTTGTGCTTAAGAGTGAAAACATGCTTTTTAGACATTTAATTAGCTAGATTTAATTCACCTTTGATTCCACTAGATGCCTTGATATGCTTGTTAGTGAATTCAGATTGGAAAGGCTAGGAATGGATCAAAGGGATGAAAAGGAAAAGCATGCAAGTGGAGAACTCATGGAGAAACAAGGATTTGGGATGCTAAGATCGACGCATGATGACAAGTCATGTTATGCTAGTTTTACAAGCATTTTTCATTAGTTTCATTAGGTTTTATGTACTTTCTTGCACAATAAGTAAGTGATTGAAGTGGAATTTCATGATCATTTTGAATCAATCAAACATCATTTATTTTACACAAAATCATCATGTTTATGCTAGAATTAATTTATTTTATGAATGATGCAAAGATCTTGTGATTTTGGTGAGACTTTGATTGCTTGTTTGGTTGCTTATAGGTGAAGAAATGAAGAAAGGAAGAATCAAGGAAGCATTGCGTTCAAAGAGGCAACACTACACTCAAAGAGCACACTTTTGGCTCGCGTTCACTTCCCAAGTGAGCGCTACGCTTACTTTGTCACCTTTTTCGGGAAATTTCATCTTTTGGAGGCAAGTCTTGTGCCATCCGTACACTAAGTAGCGCTCAAATACTCAACGTAGTGCTCACTAAGGCAGCGCTAAGCAATGGAAACAAGGCACCAAAAGGTGCAACGCTTGGTGCAGCGCTTAGATTTCGAACGTAGCGTTCACTAAGGGAGCACTAGGAGAAGCGCTCAACCAAAGGAAGCACGCTCAGAGCCAGCGCTCAATGAGTGAGCGCAACACTCACTAAGTTAGTGCTAGAGGCAATTGGTGCACAAAAAGCTTGTGCACGAGGGAAGCATGCCTAAGGAGTGAGCGCAGCACTCATTATCCTAACTGAGCTCTCCACTGGGAGCACTAAATGCATGCTGATCCACTTGAACCAAGCCAAGCACCCCTGACCTACTTTTATTCAAGGCCAAATCAAAAAGCCTACTCCATGTTTTGATGACTGAAAATAGAAAGTGTATAAATAGGAGCAGATTTAATTTGACTGGGGATCTTTTTACTCTCTTTTAATTTTTAGAATTTTAGAATTTGGGGAATTGGGATCAGATCTAAGTTTTCGGTGCTCATTTTACTTTCTTCTGCAACTTCTATTTTTTGTTTTGGGTTTTGAACTCAGATTGAAGAACTCCACTGAAATTCTTCATCTTAGAATCATCTTTTACTTTTCCTTTTTATAGTTCTAAGAATTGGAAATTGGATCTTAACTTTCTTTTCTGTTTTCATTTTACTTCTTCTGCAATTTCTTCTTTTCTGCTTGGTCGAGAGAGTAATTGAGATCTAGATCTGCTTTCTGTTCTTGTTACTCTTTTTCAATTTTCAATTTCTCTTTTAGGATTTCATAATTGAGCTAAGCTTTCTTGCTGTTTTGATTCTTCTGCAATTTTTTTCATTTCTGTTTTGGTTCTTCTGCAATTTCTCCTCATCTTATACTTCTCTAATCTACTGCAATTTACATTTTCTAGTTCAGCTTTAAATCCCAATACCCAAATCCCCTTATTCTTCATGCAATTTAAGTTTCCCAGCAATTTAGATTCAGCAATTTAAGTTTCTTGCACTTTAAGTTTCAGTCATTTACCTTTCTTGTAATTTAAGTTTCAGCTTGTTTACTTTCTTGCTCTTTAAATTTCTACGGTTTACTTCTTCTGCACTTTAAGATTCAACCAATTTTCATTCTACACTTTAGTTTACTTGCAATTTTACTTCTGTTAATCAAGTTTCACTCAAATCATCAAATATTCACTTAACTAAATTCATCACCTAACTAAAGTTGCTCAATCCATCAATCCCTGTGGGATCGACCT
This sequence comes from Arachis duranensis, assembly GCF_000817695.3. NCBI lineage: Eukaryota > Viridiplantae > Streptophyta > Magnoliopsida > Fabales > Fabaceae > Arachis > Arachis duranensis. The sequence goes on from NC_029781.3 coordinate 71,973,392, forward strand.
CACTCTTGTGAGTTATTACTGCTTGATGCGACCCGGTACACTTGCTGGTGAGTTTGTGTGGAATCATTTTTCCCTTATCAACGCACACGTGCAGCAGATGCGCACGCGTGGAAAGTGAGGTCGCATGGCGATGCGTATGTGTGGATGGAAAATGCCAAACGACGCGTACGTGTGACCCATGCATATGCGTCGGAGCTCGCACATGACCCACTTAAAGTGAATCCACTGGGGGCAATTTCTGGGCTTCCCAGGCCCAAACCCAACTCACTTCTGATGCTATTTAACCCAAGGATTGAAAGGGGATCAACATACATGATACTTTTTGCACATAGTTTAGTTTAGTTAATGTTTTAGTTAGTTTCTAGAGAGAGAAGAGAAGAGAGAGCTTTAGTTAGTTTCTAGAATTAGGATTAGGTTTAGATCTAGATCTACTTCTTCTCTCTTGATTTAATTTTCCTTTTTCTTCCTTAATTGTTCTCTTGTATTTGTAGCATTCTACTTATCTTGTAGTTTCTTTGTATTGTTAGTTGTAGTTTATGGATCCTTTTGTAGATCTCCTTTTCCTTTTAATGCAATTTATGATTTTCATGTCTTCTTATCTTTGCTTTAGTTTTCTATTGTTGATTTCTTACCTTAGTAGTTATAGTTTCCTTTAATTCTTGCAATTAGTGATATTTACATCTATTTCCTTTTAGGGTTAACCACCAAAAACGCTCCCGATTTATTCAAACGCTGACAAAAATACACCCAAATTTTACTATCGACAAAAATGCCTTCAAATAATTTAAAAACACAACAACAATACCCAACAGTAAATATATATTTTCAAAAAATACCTTAGAGATTGAATTTTGATGCAATTTTTTGCAAGCATGATTATAAAAATAATATATTATTATACATAAAAATTGGTAATTTTTTGTTAAGTATATAATTTTTTTATAATTGTTTTTTTTAATAACTAATAATACTGTTAAAAAATCACAAAATAATATATACTTAACAAAAAATCACCAAATATTAAGAATAATAATATCTTATTTTTCTAATTATGCTTGCAAAAAATTGCATCAAAATTCAATCTCTAATGTATTTTTTGAGAAATACATATTGAATGTTAGTTTTTTTGCAAGATTATCTAACATTAAAAATGTATTTCTCAAAAAATATATCAGAGATTGAATTTTGATACAATTTTTTGCAAGCATGATTAAAAAAATGACATATTATTATCTTTAAAATTTGGTAATTTTTCGTTGAGTATATATTTTTGTTGTAATTTTTTTTTGTTAACAATTAATAATACTTTTAAAAAATCACAAAAAATATCTACTTAAAAAAAATTATCAAATTTTAAGAATAATAATATCTCATTTTTTTAATTATTCTTGTAAAAAATCACATCAAAATTCAATCTCTAAATATTTTTAAAAATATATATTTACTATTGGATATTGTTGTTATGTTTTTAAATTATTTAAAGGTATTTTTGTCGATAGTAAAATTCGGGTGCATTTCTGTCAGCGTTTGAATAATTTGGGGATGTTTTTGGTGGTTAACCGTTCCTTTTATGTGTTTGATGAAATGATTCTTCTATTTATGAGGTAGATTTTGTTCCTCTTGGCCTAGGTTGAGTAATTAGTGACTCTTGAGTTATCAAACTCTTTTGTTGATTGATAATTAGAAGTTGCTAATTGACTTGAGTGCCACTAAAGCTAGTCTTTCATTTATGATTTGGCTACGACTTATGGACTCAAGTTGATATCCACTTGACTTCCCTTCATAGTTAGAGGTTATCTAAATGGAGCAATGGACAATTCTCATCATAATTGATAAATATAATGAGGATAGGACTTCTAGTTCTCATACCTTGCGAAGAGCTTTTATAGTTGTTAGTTTATTTCCTTTGCCATTTACATTTCTTATTTCCTAAGTCTAAAACCCCAAAATATACAATCCATAACCAATAACAAGAACACTACCCTGTAATTCCTTTGAGAGACGACCCGAGGTTTAAATATTTTGGTTTATTTTTATTAGGGGTTTGTTACTTGTGACAACCAAATTTTTTATTGAGGAGTTGTTTGTTGGTTTAGAACTATACTTTCAACGAGAATTCATTTGTGAAATTCTTTATCGACACACAATTTCTATTCATCAAAATGGTGTCGTTGCCGGGGAGTTGCAATGGTGTTATGTTATTGGTTATTGTATATATTTGAATATTGTGAATAGTTTGATTTTTGGATTGTTTGTTAATTTTTGCTCGTTTTAGGACTTTGTTTCACTATTTCTTGTTAGTTCTTATTTTTATTTTCTCTTTTCTTTATGAATTCTCACTTTGGCTATGAGTGTGGCTACAATTATGTTGTAGGAAGTGGAGATTGCAATGAAGAGATGCATGAAGGATGGGACAACCAAAGGTGGGAGGAGCCATATGCATGTGATCAATCCTCTTGGCAACAACCTCCACCAATGCATTATGAACAACAACCATTCCATGATGTATACCAAGACAATGGTTATGGTGAACCTCTCTATGACTATCAACCACCACCATATACCTATGAACCCCCTCCTCAACATAGTTTTGAACCACCATACTCACAAACCCCTCTTTACCAAGCACCTCCATATGACCCTATTCCATATCCACAATACCAATAACCTTATGAGCCATATGAACCATATCTAGAACCACCACAATATCAATATTTTCAAGAACCACCTCAATATACACCACCTCCATATCCTTACCAAGAAGAACCATCTTCCTATTATAAACCCTTTCTCCAAAATAATGAACCCTCCTATCCACCCCAAGCCCCAATGGATGATTCTCTCACTTTGTTACTTCAAGGACAAAGAGAAATGCAAAGGGAGATACTAGAATTTGTGGCTACCTTGACCGAGGTAGTAAGCCGATTAGCCTTCCAATGCTTGAGTACTCAAGGAACTCCGAATGCCACATGTGTAGAATCAATTGAAGAGCATAGCATGAAAGAGAGATTGGAAACTCCGGTGGAGAAGGAGGAATGCCACTTTGTGTTAGAACAATTGGAGGAACCTATGATTATTGAAGAAAAGGAAGAAGTGGTTGAAGACTTAGGGGATGCAGAACCTCCATGGGAACCTAAAGTCATAGAAAATTCCTCCAAGAAGATTGAAATTGATGTTGAGGAGGAGAGTGCACAACCTCCAAAACAATTTTTGAATGAAGACTTGGAAAGAATAAAGCAAGAATCGAGTTTCCTTGGTGATGAAGATCGTGCATCCAACCTTCTTGGTGGTGAATCATTTGAGCTTGAGGAACCCTCGATGAAATTGATGAACAAAAGGTTGAAAGTGAAGAAGTTTGTGAAGAAGCGGAAGTGGTCAAGGAAGAACATAAGGGAGTAGAGCTTGCAAGAACACTAGAAATACCTCTCTCCAAGCCATCACCATCTATTCTTTCATTCAAGTGGGTAAATTCCTTATACTTAAGCTTTAAGATTCCCCTTGAATATGGTTTTCTTGAGATGGATGGTCAACTTAGACATATTTGTGGCTTTAAGAGTAAAAGGGAGATGGTTAGTGGTTGGTATTGTAAATCAAAGTTCATTATGGTTATATGTTCAAAGCTTGATTGCAAGGGTTGGTGTAGTACTAGATTGCTTGGGTCTAGGATGATGTTTGGTCACTTGAATGAGAATTTATAGACTATGGCACCCAGATGGATTAATGATGTTCAATTTGAGGATGGGTGTAGAAACAAGATATGGGATCTAGGAATACACGAGGATCAAATTTGGGAGCCCTTAGCTTGTGCGGAACCCCATCAAGGCTTGGAGTCATTATCTTTGAAGAATAAAGCTCATTGGAGATTCAAGCATTGGTGGATATTCAAGGATGGATACAAGCACAAGCCACCATGACAAGGAGCTCACCAAATGTCCAACTTAAGGACAGAAAATAAAAGTGCGAGGTGGGAGACACCCCACGATGGTAAAATCTTTTCATTTTTCTCTTTTGTAAATATTGGTAGAACTTTGTTTGATTTTATGTTTTGATTGGTTTGTTGAGTTTAATTGGTAGTTTAGTATATCGAATAAGGTTTTATGGTGTTTTGGTAGTTATTGGAGGTTTGAAATGCTTGGTTTGGTGCAAAAACATGGAAAAATTTTAAAAAACAGAGCACCAACACACGCGTACGCGTTACCCACGCGTACACATGACCCAAGTTTTTCGGCCAATCCATACGCACGCATCCCCTACACATACGCGTGGATGCAGAAGTTACACCCCTCCATACATTAACCCGAGAGTTGTGCCTACTTCATGCCAACTTTGTGCCTGAGGCACAACTCTACTCACACGTACGCCTCACCCACGCGTATGCGTCGCTGCTCCAAATAACTCACCATGCATATGCGTGACCCACACGTACACGTCGATGCCATTTCACCCATCCACGCTTACACGTCGCCTGACGAGTGCACGTGGATCACCTTATTCCACTTACCTTCTTTTCTCCTCCTATTTCCATTTCTTTCCTTCTTATCTCTTTTCTTCTTTTCTTTCCTTTCTTCAACCATCATCCAACACTACTATTCCAAGGGTTACCTGAAACTGAAGGTCGATCTCGGATGAGATCTGCTGTTGAGGTCGGAACTATTACGTTCGACTTACTGAATCTGCTGAAGTTGCTGATCCTTGGTCACCGGAGGGTGGTGGTACCTGCAAGAGACTTTGATGCTTAAGTTAGCACGTGCTTTAGACAGGATTTTGTGTAGAATCAGAGTATGAGTTATACCTGGGTGCTCCAGTGTATTTATAATCGTGTAGAGTGACCTTCCTTTGAGATAAGATAGTTATCTTATCTTATCTTTAGAGGAACTGCCTTATCTTTCTTTGGCCTTACCGCCTTTAGAATGGGATTTGTTGCTTCATTCAGGCCTACTTGGGCCTTTGTGGTGATTTGGCCAAACTCTTTTTAGAAAGAGGTCAGTGGTGACCATCCTGAAGAGGTTGGTCGTTTTCGTCCACGGTTAACTCGGGTCGCATAGCTCAACCTATGGTATGAACAGTGCCCTTGCTCGGGCTCGATCTTACCCTTAAGGCCGTGTCTTTGGACTTCGACCATTTGGAGAGGTCGAGCTCGAGCACTTTGTTCTTAGCCGATCTCTCTAAGGCTCCTTGAATGCGAAGCATTTTCTTCTCTCCCTTTAGTTGTAACGTGCGTTTTGCACTCGTTTTCTCCTTGGAAACGTGCGAGGGTTTTAAAGCCTATTAACTCCTTTTTGCCGTTTCCTTTTTTCCCTCTTCACGTTTCATTTTGAACTTCTAGAGATTTGCTTCAGTTTCTTCTTCTTCTTTCTCTTCGTCTCTTTTCTCGTCGCGATGCTTCGTTCTCTTGCTCCCAAGCCTTTCCATTTTCAATTGACTTTGAAAGCGTTTGTTCGGCGCGTCGTTCTTTCACCTTTGAGCAGTCATCGCCTTTTTCCTCTGTAGGTTGGTTTTTCTTCTTCTTTTCTTTTCTTTCAGCATCTCTCTTTCTGCATGCTTACATTGTTGTGTATAAAGTTTTGATCTTGTATGAAAAGTTTGAGTCTTTCTACGTCTTTATGCCTGATCGTTGCTGTGATGTGCGCTTTCTTGTATCTCTAGTAGTATTTGCTTTTTTAGGGCTTTTTTGCTTGTCGCTGTCCCTGTCTCTTTTCCCCCTTATGTGAATTCCTTATGTGCAAATCTTTTGTTTGAAATTGTTTTTAGCTTCGTATGATAAACTGTTAGTTAGAAAAGATTGTATCTTTTGATGATTTCTTGTGTAGTCTATTTGATGATGATTGTTTTCTTGCTGCTTGTGTGGGCTGATGTTTGCCAGGAAAGGATTAGTCTCTTTGTGTCTTCTGTTGAGAGGTGTTAGGTCATAAACTGTCGATACTCTCCTTTGTTTTCTGAAATTCTTGCCTTGTTGTTGCCTCCAAAGGGTGCCCCTGGACTTTAGTGTGAGTCTTGGGGCTTCCCTTTTACTACCGTGTCTGATGCTTGCTGTTTACTTTCCTTATCCGAGTTGTCTCCATACATGCCCGAGTTGTTTGGCAGTAACCCATTTTTTATTTTTTCTCTTTTTCTTATTGTAGGAATAGTTGGCCCATGTCTTCTTGCAAAAACATTGTTGAGATGTCTACTAAGATTCCTGAAGGGATGTCTAACTGGCTGGACTCCATGGTATTGATGTGCGTTACCGTGGCTGATCCCGAGTACTGTGTCCGACTTAGGAGGTTTCATAGAATTTGTAGTAATAGGGATGAGAAGAAAAATTATGAGTTGGTGTCGCCTGATCCTGAGGAGACGATGAGCTTTCCCTATTTGACTCAGGGGGAGCGGCCCTTATTCTACGCGTACAATTACTTTTTTAGTCAATTAAATATCACCATCCCTTTTACCACTTTCGAGATCGAGCTGTTGTGGTCTTGCAATGTAGCCCCTTCTCAACTCCATCCGAACTCCTGGGGTTTCATAAAGATCTTCCAACTACTGTGTCAGGAGTTGGATGTCCATCCTACCATAAATCTCTTTCTACATCTCTTTATGTTGAGAAAGCCTGGGGTATCTAAGAAGAAAGCCTCTTGGATTTCTTTCCGAGCTACTCAAGGGAAGAAAGTTTTTTCTATATATGATGAGTCTTTTAGGGACTTTAAGAATTACTACTTTAAGATTCGAGCTGTTGAAGGTGTCCATCCTCTTTTCTTGGATGAGAACAATAAGCCCGCCTTCCCTTTATGTTGGCATGAAAATGTAGTATTGACTAAGTACTCTTGGGAGAGTTTGAATGAGGTCGAATAGGCCTTTGTGAATGTATTAGAGGAAAACTGGGGGGAGCCCCCTCATCTTCACACGAAGAAGTTTCTAAGAGATCCTTCCCTTCTTCGTGCCGAACTGGATAGTGACCGACTTCTTTTCTGTATTTGCACTTTGTAGTTTAATTCTGCCTTCTTCTATTTGTGACTTGTTTTCTTGGTTTCTATTTTGCAGAGATGGTGAATTCTACAGGTTCCATAAAGGCCTATCATCGGGCTAGGAAGGCAACTGCTGCTCAAAATATCTCGGCAAAGGGTTAGGGAGAGGGATCTTCTCAAATTCCTCCAAAAATGCTGACCTCAGACACTTCAGGTCTGAGGAAGGTTATTCCAACTCCTCAGGTTCACGTGGTTTCCTCTGCCTCTCTCCAACCAACCTCTGGTGCTACCTCTTCTCCTATTGCTGATCCTTCTCCAAAAAAGCAGAAGACTGTTGGTCCTTATGACTTGGATGCCCCTGATTTTGATGCCGTGGGGTTTGTTGATAACCAGATTGCCCCTTATGGCCAACTTTCCATGGATGATGTGTTCATCCTTCATTAGTTGGACTTCATCACCAACAACAGCATTCGTATGGCCCATATGGGTGAGGCTTTGTAACGTACGATCCAGGATTCTTCAGTCCATGCGACGAAAGACTTTATGAAGGATGCCAAGTCTGAATTCAATAGAATCAAAGGTTTGAAGGACGAGCTGGACGCTAAAGTGGCCAAGTTGGAACTGGATGTGGAGAGGGAGAAATCTCGAGCTACTGCTGCAGAGGCTGCTACAAATATGGGTGAGGAGATGGCCAAGATGTCGAAGAAGAGTTATACCCGTACTTATGCCGAGTTATTGGAGACTAGGGAGAGGCTTGAGTCTGTCCATGCTAATTATGTCGAGCTCCAAGGCCACCTGGTGGGTAGTGTAACCAATGCTTATGAGAACCTAAAGGCCCAAATGCAAGTTCTTGTCCCTGAGCTCAACCTTACCCTCTTTTGTTTGGACAATGTAGTGGACGATGGCAAGATTGTGCCTGTCCCGGACGATGATGATGAGGAACCTCCCCCTGCGCCGCTAATCAAGGCTTCTGCTGCCACGACTTCTTCAACTCCCTCAGCTGAGGTCGACCATCCCGAGCCTAATCTTGATGTCAAAATTCTGAACTGGGAGGATGGGACTGTTGATGCGATCCCCTTGAAGGTCATTCATCCCTCTTCTACCCAGGATGCTGCTACCAAGGAGACTTTGGACCCCTTGTGATTTCTGTGTACTTATATAGTCTGACTTTGTGGACTTCCAAACTTTTAATTTTTTGTAACTTTTCATACGGTTGGTTCTCTTGACATTTAGTTGCTTCTATACAGCTTTTTAAGTTGGAAAAAACAAACACTTTTAAACTCTGAGGTTGTCCTTTAGGTAGCCTTTTTAAGTGTTTAATGTCTGATTTTGATGGCTACGCTTTTCTGATCTGTTGACCATACCTTTGCAATTTTTGTGGATCTTTGTAGAGTGTTGGTATTTTGACATCCGACCTCTTTTTGATCTTCTTGTTTTGTCTATCCTTGCTTTGGGCGAGGTGAACTTTGGGGCTAATTTGTCCGACAACATTTTAGTGGTCGCGTAGAGCCTTTTTAGTTAGTCCGAACAATTTTGATTGCCTTGTCATGGAGTTGTGGCATTTTGGGCAACGCTATGTCCCTTTTAATGCACGTCTCTTGAGCCTCGAGTCGCTTTTATATCTTCTTTGACCTTGTGCGTTTGCTTTTTAAGTAGTGTCTTTTCTCAAGACTTCATACTTTTCAGCAAAGCATTCTTGGCCTCTGTGAGATATCTTTGTCCCTTTTTAGTGATCCTTTCATAGGTCCGACTTCGCTTGTCAGTCCAACTTAGGTTATTTTTAGTAGTCCATTTTTAGTCAGAACTCGTCAGGCCACTTTTTATGGATTACTTTTTATAACTTCTTGCATTAATCTGTTTCTAATGCTTTCACCTTGCCGACCTCTTTGTAATCGGGTGATGAATTTGGTTTTCACCTTACCGACTTTTTTGTAATCGGACGATGAATTTGGTTTTCATCTTGCCGACCTCTTGGTAATCGGACGATGAATTTGGTTTTCACCTTGCCGACCTCTTGGTAATCGGACGATGAATTTTTGCACTCAGATTAATGCGTCTCGTAGGAAACTTTTTAGGGAATTTGAAAAAACTTTATTCAAATAGAAAATAGGTATGTAAACAAGGATATATACATATGAGTGCTTACCCTTCTAAGTCGGGCAATTTTGTAGATCTTGGCCTAGCGCCTCATTAAAAAACCTTTTCAGGAAAAAAAATGCACCTTGACCTATGATCTTTATTACTTTTCTAACTATAGTACCTTCTTAGGTTACAAGCATGCCATGACCTTGGTAGCTCTCGCCCCTCGAGGTCAGACACCTTGTAGTAGCCTTTTCCCAGTACCTCTATGACTCGGTAAGGTCCTTTCCAGTTATCTGCTAACTTTTCTTCTCCTGATCGACCTGCTCCGATGTCATTTCGGATTAGGATAAGGTCATTGGTGGCAAAACTTTGCTGGACTACCTTCTGAATTATACCTTGAAGCCATTCGACGCTTTAACGCTTCCTCTCTAATCCAAGCTCTTTCTTGGACTTCTGGAAGTAGGTCGAGTTCTTCTCTTTGAATTCAGGAGTTGGCCTCTTCATTGTAGAGGATCATTTTGAGGGATCCTTCTTCTATCTCCACTAGGATCATTGCTTCCATTCGTAGGCAAGTCAAAAGGGTGATTCTCCTGTGGTGGACTGCGGAGTTGTCCGATATGCCCATAGGACTTGCGGGAGCTCTTCAGCCCAAGCTCCCTTAACAGCCTGTAGTCTTCTTTTTAATCCAGCCAGTATGACTTTGTTGGCGGCCTCTGCCTGTCTGTTGGCCTGTGGATGTTCTACAGATGTGAATTGGTGCTTTATTTTCAAGTCAGCTACCAAGTTCCTGAAACCTGTGTCAGTGAATTGAGTGCCATTATCTGTGGCTATCCTTCCCATCTTTTTTCAGCCTCTGTGGGTGTGGTGCCTTTGGCACATACGGCTTCAAGGTTGGCTTTGGTGAAGATGGAGCAAGGATCTCTTCTTCCTTCTTGCTTCCCTGTTTTTCTACAACTTCTTCTTCATGGTTGCCCTTTGTTCTGAGGGTTACCTGAAACTGTAGGTCGATCTTGGACGAGATCTTCTGATGCCAGGGGATCTTGACCAGTTTCACTGACCTTTTTTATATTTTAGGGTAGTTTCATGTATTTTCTTAGTAAATAAGTAAGTTTTGGATAAAAATACACTTACATTTTGATTCAAGCAAACATTGTGAACTTTACATGATTTCATCAGAATTATGCAGGAATTGAATGATAAAATGGATAATGCATGATCTCATGACTTGGAACAGAGCTTTGATGCACTTTATTTGCTTGATTTCAGGATAAAGGAAGCAAGGAAGAGCCACGTTAATCTAATTAACGTGACCACTAACATGGAATGGGAATGAGCTTGCAGCGTTAATGAAAAAAAGTGATCGCCAATAACGCCTTCAAAGTCATCATAGCCCACATTAGTTGCCACGTTAATTACATTAACATGGTAGCTAACGTGGAGGAAAAGGGGAGCTCCAACGTTAGTGGTAAAGTGAATACCACTAACGTTCCAAAAGGGCACACTTATCCACGTTAAGAGTCACGTTAATCCAATTAACGTGAACTCTAACGTGGGAGGAGAAAGCAATCGCCAACGTTAGTGACACTCACCTTTGTCACTAATGTTGGACTAAGCCAATATTGCCTACGTTAGTGGTCACGTTAAGACCACTAACGTGAAGGGTAACGTGGAGCAAGGAATGATAGGCCAACGTTAGTGACACTCACCTTTGTCACTAACGTTGGAGATGGCAATCACCACCACGTTAGTGGTCACGTTAATGTAATTAACGTGAGGCACTGACTTCGGAAGAAGGGGCGTTTGAAGCGTTAGTGACAAAGGTAAGTGTCACTAACGCTCTCGAAGCTTGGGCATGCCCACGTTAAGGGCCACGTTAGTTACATTAACGTGGATCACAAATGTGGGAAAAAGAAGCAAAGAGCAACGTTATTGGTAAGGGTGAATGCCAATAACGTTTTCGAAGGATTAAGAAGCAACGTTATTGGTAAAGGTGAATGATGACAAGTCATCATATACCCATTTTTCAAGCTAATTTCACTTGTTTCACTAGTTTTCATGCACTTTCTTGCATTCTAAGTAAGTAATTTGGAATGAAAATGCATGACTTCTTTAAATCAAACAACCACCATTTAATTGATGCTAAATCATGAGGTTTGGGCAAAAATTAATTGATTTTTAATGATTTATAAACCTTGTGAATTTGGTGATACTTTGATTAGTTGTTTTGATTAATTGTAGGTGAAGAAAAGAAGAAAAGAAGAAACCGTGGCCCAAGGAAGAAAAGTGTGGCAACGAACATGAGGAAGTGTGGCACATGAAAGGAGCACAAAGGAAAATTCCAAGGAGGCAATGTTTCAATGTTCTGCTGACTTTGTGAGCGGAAAAACAATGCTCAGCTCACCAAGTGAGCATTGTCGGGCATTCATCAAAAGAAATTCAAGGAAATTATTTGCCAAATGCCTTCTCCAAGATTTGAACCCATGACCAAAGGGGGGTGGGGGAGCGCTCCTTACAAAGAAAATAAGCCAAAATCGGCCAAAATGCTGCCAGCAAGTTTCGAACACGGAGGTTTCAACAAGGAAGATGCGCTCCTAGCACCACTTGAGCGCTACCCTGATGATGTCCAAGACTTGGCACGCAAAATATTTCATAGGACCTCCCCTTGGAAGCCAATGCTCAGCTCACAAAGTGAGCAGAGCACTACTCCTGGTGCACCACACAAACACTTAACACGGGCCAGGGGAGTGGAGCGCGCAACAAATTTGGCACGGTCCAAGGCAAGACGTGCGCACAAGGCCTCAATGCTCAGCTCAACTTGTGAGATGAGCATTCCCCTGGTGCCTCCCCCCCAACATTGCACGCTACAAGGGAACCCACACACAAGGCCTCAATGCTCAGCTCAACTTGTGAGCTGAGCATCCTCCTGGGAGCAATTTTCACATGGGCCAAATTCAACCAAAAATCTATTTATATTCAATTCCTCACCAATTGAACCAAGGCCATCTAGATCCTCAAATCCAAAGCAAGCTAAGCCCATTATCATCACTTAAAGGCACAAGGATCAATTAGCTTAGGAATTTATTTTTAATTGTAATTTGTTTAGAATTTGATTTTCATTTTTCAGCCTATAAAAAGGCATCTGTTTCATTTTCATAAGGAGGTTGGCTCTAATAGAGAGCTCCATTAGGGAAGGCTGACTCTACTAGGGAGCATTAGGAGTAGTAGTAGAGAGCTCTCTCTTTAGTTTTTCTTTTCTAAGTTTGAATTTTGGATCAAGAATTGAAGGAATTCTGTTTCACTTGATCTGAAATCTCTTATTCTTCTTCTGCATAATTGAGAATTGGATTTACATTTCACTTGTTGTTTGATTTACTTCTCTTCTGGTGATTATTGTCTACTTTGATCAAGGAAGGAATTGAGATCTAGACTTGTTTTCTAGTCGCTTTGATTTCCTGAGATCTTCATTTTGATTTTGCAATTGAGTTGAATTTAATTTCTGTTTGCTTCTTCAAGCAATTCTGCTTTCTGTTTGAGATTAGTTGCAAGTTACTGCATCTTTTACTTCTCTGTTTGATTGCCATTTACAATTTCTTGTTTGATTTCTTGAATCCCAGCTCCCAAAATCCTTTTATTCTTCCTGCAATTTAAATTTTCAGTTGCTTGATCTATTGCTTCCTTTAATTCCCAGCACCCACTCCCCTTTACATTTAATGCAATTTACATTTCTTGTCATTTAAGATTTTGTCAATTTACTTTTCTTGCAATTTAAGTTTCAGCTATTTTACATTCTTGTTATTTAAGTTTTATGCAATTTTACTTTTTGCAACTTTAAATTTCCTGTCATTTACGATTCTGTTGGCTACATTTCATCCAATATCCCTTCAATGTTAGCTTGACTAAACTAATCACCCACTAAAGTTGCTTGATCCATCAATCCCTGTGGGATCGACCTCACTCTTGTGAGTTATTATTACTTGATGCGACCCGGTACACTTGCCGGTTGGATTTGTGTGTTGGAAATTTGTTTTTCCACAAAAACACCATCAAGTTTTTGGCGCTGTTGCCGGGGATTGATTAGATCAACAATGATTAAGTGGGTGAGAAGTCTAGATCAAGCATTTTTTTGTTTTTGTTCTCTGTTTTAAATTGATAGCAAGGTGTTTGAGTTATTGCCTCACTAAGAAATTCTATCTTTGTGACATGAATTTCAAATTTCATTGATGTTTACAAAATACAAATAGAGTTCAACTCATCTTATGGTCAAACAAAATTTTATGGGATATCACCCACCATCACCGATCTCTAATGGTGTTTGGGAATATTACCAAGAAAATACAAATTCTAAGCACTCCAGCCCATGGAGGTTTGCTTCACAGACACAAGATGAGCAAGAAAATCATATGGGATATTTCCCTCCACCACAAAATGATGCAAGTCATAATTCCAATGGTGGCTGGGAAAAGAATTCTAATGCTCCATATGATATTCATCCAAAGATATCATCACTTGACCATGCTTCAACAAAGGGCCCCTTTCATCCAGTTTCTCATTTGAAGGTTCTTCATCACTTGATTATGCCTCAACACAAAGTTTTCTCCAAAATCCATACAAGTCATCCCATCAATCACATAACTCATTCCACACCCCCCAACACAACTTCACCACAATACATCCACGTCACCAAAATTACTCTCAACCTTCATCTTTTGAACCAGCAGATGAGGATTACCTTCAAACCATTGAAATACATAGAAAACTCGTGGAAAGATACACACAACCCCAATCCTGGAAAGAAACTATTCATACCCTGACCGGGCTCCTCCAACTCGGCAAGTTCATGAAAGGTCCGACCTTGTCCTAAGGCCCACGCCTACAGGTCGGACCTCGGACAAATAAAGCAAGGAAGGCCCATCAAAAGGAACGCAGCCCAAAACCTAAAGGCCGAAAAGGCCTAGAAGAGGCGGTTCCACAAAGATAGAGATAAAACTCCCAAAAGATAAGATAAGATAAGAATATCTTATCCAGGGAAGATCACGGCCAACTACTATAAATACACTGGAAACACCCAGGTATGGCATTCATTCCACATTCTACATATATCTGCTTGGACCCATGCTAACTTAAGCATCGGAGTGTCATTGCAGGTACAACCACCAACCACTCTGCATATCAAGCTCGGGTCCCGGAACCCCCACCTCGGGCCTCTCCAGACGACCGAGCTGCACATTTCAGGTAACCCCCGGAACATTGGCGCCGTTGCCGGGGACCTGGAAGTCATCCCTC
>NC_029781.3:71989371-71990567 GCF_000817695.3 Arachis duranensis
TGGAAAGCCTCCGACATGCCAGGCATAAGCCCCGACCTGATGTGCCATGAGCTATCAGTTTACCCGGGATCCCGACCTGTCCAACAAAGACGCCGGAAGCTCGGACCCGAGCGCATGCAAGCGATAGAAGAACAAGTACGAGCACTGCTAGATGCAGGGTTCATTAGGGAAGTAAAATACCCCCTATGGCTCGCAAACGTGGTCCTGGTGAAAAAGCCCAATGGAAAGTGGAGGATGTGCGTCGATTACACGGATCTCAACAAAGCCTGTCCCAAAGACCCATATCCACTACCAAACATCGACGCCTTAGTAGACGCAGCCTCAGGCTATAGATATCTCTCCTTCATGGACGCATACTCGGGATACAATCAAATCCCGATGTACGGACCCGACCAAGAAAAGACCTCATTCATAACCCCAAGGGCAAACTACTGCTATGTAGTAATGCCCTTCGGGCTGAAGAGCGCAGGGGCAACCTACCAGAGGCTAATGAACAAAGTATTCTCGGAGCACATCGGACTACAGCTGGAGGTGTACGTCGACGACGTGCTGGTAAAGACACAAGAAGACAGAAGCTTGCTGACCGACCTCTCCAGTGTCTTCAGCACCCTCAGAAAACACAACATGAGACTTAACCCGACAAAGTGCACCTTCGCCGCAAAAGCCGGAAAGTTCTTAGGCTTCATGCTGACTCAAAGGGGCATTGAAGCGAACCCGGACAAATGCCAAGCGATACTCAATATGAAGAGCCCGACGTGTGTCAAAGAAGTACAACAACTGAATGGAAGGCTAGCCGCCCTGTCAAGATTCTTGGCAGGATCAGCGATAAAATCACTACCTCTCTACTCACTCCTAAAGAAAGGGAAACCCTTCTCATGGACCCCGGAGTGCGAAAAAGCCTTTCAAGAGTTCAAGGAATTCCTCGGGCAGCCACCAATCCTAACCCGACCTTTAAAAGGAGAAGAACTCGTACTATACCTCTCGGTCGGAAATCGAGCAATCGCTTCAGCGTTAATACGAGAAAATGACCAAGTACAACACCCCATATACTTTGTAAGCAAGGCACTAAAAGGGGCCGAGTTAAACTATCAGAAGATAGAAAAATTCGCCTACGCCCTAGTGTTCACAGCCCGGAGGCTCCGTCCCTACTTTCAAGCCCACACCATCAAAGTCCGGACAAACCAACCCATGAGACA
>NC_029781.3:71990782-72016014 GCF_000817695.3 Arachis duranensis
GGGTCCTCAAACAAAAAAGGAAGCGGAGCCGGGGTTATACTCGAAAGCGACCAAGGAACGCGGATAGAACTATCCCTAAAATTCGAGTTCCAGGCTTCGAACAACCAAGCCGAATACGAGGCCCTACTAGCGGGTCTAAAGCTGGCCGAAGAGGTCGGAGCCCAGAGAATCACGATCTTCAGCGACTCCCAGGTCGTCACATCACAAGTAAATGGAAGCTACCAGGCCAAAGACCCAACTATGAAAAAATACCTGGACCAAACACAGGCACAATTACGCCACTTTTCAGAAATACAGATCCAGCACATACCTCGGGAACAAAATGCCCGGGCAGACGCCCTCTCAAAGCTCGCCAGCACCAAGCCCGGAGGCAACAACAGAAGTCTCCTCCAAGAAACCTTACAATCTCCCTCCGTGCTAAGAGAGGAAGAAACGCTAAATATATCCAACCAACAGCAAGGATGGATGAC
This sequence comes from Arachis duranensis, assembly GCF_000817695.3. Lineage (NCBI taxonomy): Eukaryota > Viridiplantae > Streptophyta > Magnoliopsida > Fabales > Fabaceae > Arachis > Arachis duranensis. The sequence continues at coordinate 71,991,253 of NC_029781.3, forward strand.
CCCCATACTCAACTACCTGAACTCGGGAACTCTCCCCGCCGAAAGAAAAGAAGCTAAAAGGCTTACGAAAGACGCCCAGAATTATACACTAGTTCACGACGTGTTATACAGAAGAGGATTCTCAAACCCCCTCCTTAGGTGCGTTCCGACCTCAGAAACAAAGAGCGTCCTCGAAGAAGTCCACGGAGGCATGTGTGGGAACCATCTCGGATCTCGGGCATTATCCAAAAAAGTAGTCCGAGCCGGGTTCTACTAGCCGACCTTGCAAAGAGATGCAACGGAATTTGTGAAAATATGCCCCCCTGCCAAAAACATGCCAATTTTCACAAGGCACCACCCGAAGACCTTATCAGCATCACCGCACCATGGCCTTTCGCAAAATGGGGACTTGACCTACTCGGCCCGTTCCCCCAAGGACCGGGGCAAGTCAAATACCTCATAGTAGGGGTCGACTACTTCACAAAGTGGATCGAAGCTGAACCCTTAGCCACCATTACGGCTCAGAAAAGCCGCAAATTCCTATACAAAAACATTGTCACAAGGTTCGGAGTCCCCTACTCCATCACCACAGACAATGGAACACAGTTCACAGACACAAGTTTTCAGAACTTGGCGGCCGAGCTAAAAATCAAACAGCAATTCACCTCAGTCGAGCACCCACAAGCCAATGGACAAGCAGAGGTTGCAAATAAAGTCATCTTGGCCGGGCTAAAACGAAGACTCCAAGAGGCCAAAGGGGCATGGGCCGAGGAGCTCCCCCAGGTACTATGGGCATATCGGACAACCCCACACTCTACAACGGGAGAATCGCCATTCCGACTAGCTTACGGGATGGAGGCAATGATTCCTCTCGAAATAGATGAAGGGTCACCCAGAGTCATCTTCTACAACGAAGAAGGCAACCCGCGGGCACAAAAGGAAGAACTCGACCTCCTCCCCGAGGTCCGAGAAGGAGCCCAAATCCGAGAAGAAGCCTTAAAACGGCGAACGGCCCTCAGATACAATCAGAAAGTAATAAAGCGAAGCTTCTCCACTCACGACCTGACTCTAATCCGAAATGACATCGGAACACAAAAGTCGGGAGAAGGAAAGCTAGCTGCAAATTGGAAAGGACCCTACAAGGTAACAGAAGTCTTAGGAACAGGCTATTACAAAATATCCGACCCAGAAGGCAATGAGTTGCCCAGGGCCTGGCACGCCTGTAATCTAAGACGGTACTACAGCTAGAAAAGCTTAACCCGAGGTGTACTCTTTTTTCCTACAAGGGTTTTTTAATGAGACACCCGGTTAAGTAAGACACCCGACCTACTCAAGGGTAAACACTCTGTAAATATTCTTTCTTTTTTAATACTGATCAAATTTTTCTATTTTCTTTTCTCCTTCCTCATGATGAAACAAATCCTAGAAAGTACCCCGCCAAGGCGCATTAATTTATGCTCGGCAAAACGCAAAAAATCATTTGCCAAGAGACCACACAAGGTTGGCAAAGATAAAGCGACGAGGTTCAAATTAATGTGAGAAGTTATAAAGCAACTCTGAAAAGGCTCAAAAAGCCAAATAAAAAGAGATTACAAAAATAACTTAAAAGGCCGACCAACGACAAGGTCGGACCCAACAAAGGGAGGTACTCGAACGCCCGAGGTCCGAGAAAAAAGCCCGGATCCAAGAAAGAAGCCTTAAAACGGCGAAAGCAAAGATTTCGAAAACGCTTACTAAAAAGTTGTTATACAAAAACAACTAAAAAGTACAAGCGAAAAAAAACGAAATCAAAAGAAGGGGTAAAAACAAAAGTTTCGAGCGCTAGCTAAAAAGTTGTTATCCAAAAACAACTAAAAAGCATAAAAGCGGAGCAAAAAAATCAAGACGCAAACAAAACACCGCATAATAAGCTAAAAAGTTACTACAAGTAGCTACAAAGCAAAAAGGTGTCCAAAGCGTCCAACAGAAACCATCCAAAAAGACCCCACATGCCGGGCTAAAAACCAAAAATAAAAGAGTTACAGAGGATCAAGGTCCTTTCCGGACTCCACATCAACAGAAGGCTGCGGAGGAAACATAGAAATCGGGACTGCATCGACGGCACCGTCATCCCGGTTTAAAACCTCCACACCAGATCCATCCCCGGCCAAAAGTGAAGTCGGGTTCGCAACCGGAATTTTTGGGTCAGACACCGGAACCTCATCCTCGTTGGGAGCAGGAACAATCTTTCCCTCCACAACAACGTTATCCGTACTGAATAAACTCAGATCCAGGTCAGGAGCAAGAACCCGGACCTGAGCCTTCAAATTTTCAAACATAGCATCCATACCCTTGGCCACATGACCTTCTAGCTCGTAAAAATCATCCTGAGCGGATTGCAACCTCTCCTTTGTCTCCACAAGCTCGGCATATATCCGAGTATAATTCTCCGTCGCCGCCTTCGCCATCTCCTCAGATGCTTTCGCTGCCGCCACAGCCGCGGTAGCTTTAGCTTTCTCTTTCTCCAAAGAGGCCTCCAGCTCAGTAATCCTAGCAGCCTTCAGCTCACTAATCCTCTCGAACTCAGACTGAGCCTTCTAAAGTCGGGAGCTGGTCGCACCAATGGGGGATTTCTTGAACTCCCGGGCAATAGCAGCATGAAGACTGGCCATCCGGACACAGCTTCGCGCCATATACTGAAAATGGTGCTCCATAGACACATCATCAGTAGAAATAAAAGTCTGAGGGAGAATATGCTGTTCAATCCAACCAAGAGCATCGAAATCCTTATCGTTAAAACCCGCAAGCTCTTGAGAGGTCTTCTGCTTCTTGGGAGGAGGACCCGAGGACGGAGGAGGAGAAGAGGTAGCAGGCCCAGAAGTCGGAGGATCCTGACTTATAGCTCGGAACTGGGGAGTCGGAATAGCCTTCGACCGAGTAGTGACACCCACAGTAGTCTTCTGCGGAGAAGATCGGGCAGAAGCCTCCCCAGCCTCGATATTTCGAGCAGCCACAGACTTCTTCGACCGACGAAGGAACTTCATGGAATCCGCCTGAGAAGACATCTCTGCAGAAATAAAGGGAAAAGGATTACCACAACAGAAATTCCACCAAAACAGGCAAAACCAAAAAACTAAAAAAGATGAATCTCGGAGAGGTCGGGAACTACCTAACTCGGAACGGAGAAGGCTTGGATCTCCCAACATTTTCTTCGTGTCCAAGTGAGGTGCCCGACCCCATAAACTGCTCACCACACCCACAAAAGCCTGCTCCACCTCATCTAGACTCTCAAAAGTATACTTAGCAGACACTACATTCTCCTGCCAACAAAGAGGAAAAGAAAGCTCCCCACTCTCATCTAGAAAGAAAGGTCGGACGTCTCCAGTAGCCCGGACCTTGAAATAAAAGTTCTTAAAATCATGAAAGGACTCATCATACAGGGTACAAAACTTCCTCCCCTGGTTAGCTCTAAAAGAGACCCAAGATGATGGAGCTGCGTAGGGGCAAGGTTACAAGACCATAACACCTCGGACTCCAGGTCGGTAAAGGGAAGTCGGACACTCAGCTTGGAGAAAAAACAATCATAAGCATAAAAGAAGAGCTTCTCGGAACTATCTAAGGGCGGGAAGCACACTCTCTCCTCGGATTCCGGGGCCACTAGTTCGTAATCCCTCTCAGACTCCCTATTCTCACATATGCTACAGTGCCTACGGAACCTAGCTAAATACTCAGAATCTACCACAGAAGGGACTCTTAGAGGAAGAGGGTCTACCCAACCAAGACCACTTGGAATCTTGGTCGACATCGCTTGAAGAACCTTTCGAGACATAAAATTCTTACCTACAAAGAAGAATACAACAGCAGGCAAAAATCACATCAAGTAGACAGCGAAAACCCATTCAGCAAAGCAAAAAACAAAATACCAGAGAACAAAAAAGAGCCACCCCCACATACAAACAACAAAGCAATGGCGGCGCCTCTTTTCGGGGCAACCCAGGCATAAAGAAAAAGAAACAAACAAGAGCCACACAAAGAACAGAAGCATATGATCACAAGAAAAGAGAAACAACGGGAACAAACCTGGAAGAAAGAAAACGAAGGCGAAGAGCTCCGAAACAAGGAGGACGAAATGGCGGCGCAGAGGAAACCCCGGAAAGACGCACGGAAAGATTCGGGGAAGAAGAACAAAGAGAAAGAAGAAGCGGTGCTCGAAAAAGGAGATGGCGAATCTTAGAAAAACAGGAAGGGAGCAGAATAAACGAAGAAAAAGGAAGGGAGCAAATAAATAATGCCTTCACAGAGCCCGAACGGAAATCGAGGAGAAACGGTAAAATGCAATAAATGCAGGAACGGCCATTTTTGAAATTTGAAAAACTACTATGCCCGAGCTCGACCTCCCAAAAAGGACGAACTCGGGCAGGGGCACTGTTCATACCCTGACCGGGCTCCTCCAACTCGGCAAGTTCATGAAAGGTCCGACCTTGTCCTAAGGCCCACGCCTACAGGTCGGACCTCGGACAAATAAAGCAAGGAAGGCCCATCAAAAGGAACGCAGCCCAAAACCTAAAGGCCGAAAAGGCCTAGAAGAGGCGGTTCCACAAAGATAGAGATAAAACTCCCAAAACATAGAAAACTCGTGGAAAGATACACACAACCCCAATCCTGGAAAGAAACCATCCTCAAGAAGATGAATGGGACCTTAGAGTAAACAAGGGGGAATTTAGAACCATCAAACAGTGAGGATGAAGACCAATTTGTGGGTGAGGAAGTGGAAAAGCAAGATGAGGAAGCCTCTGTGTCAAGTGAAAATTCAATGGAAAATGAGGAGAAGGAGGCAATTGAACCTGAAACTGCATATCCACAGAAGCCACTTGAGGTGACAAATGAACATGAAAATTCACAACTCTCCCAAACCCCCTGGACCAAAACGCCTCAACACTTGAATCCATGATTGAAAGGTATGAAGAGGAGATGAAGAAAGCTTGGGAAGATCAGCAAACCTCCTGCATGAAAGAGCTATTAAAGCAAATGTTGAGTGTAAAAGAGGAAGTGGAAGAACAAGGTAGTGAGGAGGACAATCAAGAACGTCCAAACTCAAGGGAAACAGAAGGGCACATGAAGGAAGAGCTCACTGAACCACCAATTCAAAAGACTTTTGATGAAGAAAACACTCAAAAAATCACACAGCAACCAAGTCTTGAATCCAAAGAAGTGAAGGCAACTAGCAAGAACACCAGTTCTGTCCCTAATCCAGCAAGCAAGATCAATCAAGCCATTTGCAAAAGGAAGCTTACTGAGGAAAGGCCAAGACAAGGGACACTAGCTGAATCTTTCCCTCTTTTGAGGTCATTCCTCTTAACAAACTGGAAGAAGAGGAAGAAAGTAAGGAACAACATGTCAAGCTAATGACACTAAAAGAGCACTTGTTGGGAGGTAACCCAACCGTAGGTATAATTTTTCTTCTCTGCTTTGTTTTCTTTCTTAGCTTTGTTTAAATTCAATAAATTGGCATATGGTTACATTCTAAGTTTGGTGTTGCCTTGCAACAAATTATTTTCAATCTTTTTGGATGATTGCATCAAATAAAAAATGAAAGTGACACACCAATATTCTAAGTTTGGTATGCCACTTATTTTCTATGCAATTCATTCAAGCAACACTACTTGTCTGCATAATCATAATGCCTCTCAGTTTTATTTTTCTCTTTTAATTTGACACTTTTTCATTCTACTTTCTTTAGTCATTTTTCTGTTTTAAAATGCTTTCATTTCAGTTTGCTCATTTACTGTGTTTGTTAAGACATTACCAAGAGAGCTTTATTCATGACAAAGTCTTGGCTTGGTGATTGTACTTAACAAATAACAGTTTCACTTGCTTAGTTTCAATTCAAATAAATTGACATATGATTGCATTCTAAGTTTGGTGTTGCTATGCAAAAAAATTTGGTTCAAATTCTTCCAAGATACTTGCATTAATTCCAAGTGAAAGTGTCACACTAAGTTTGGTGTGTCACTTATCTTTTATGCAATGTATTGTGCTCGCCTTCTTAAGTTTGTAATCACAATGTCTCTGTCTCTTGTGCCTTGATTATTATCTTTAATTTTGCTTGCTTAGAATACATGTACTACTAACTTTTCATTGTGTAAGACATTCATGATCCATCTTAGCCCCATAGCCATTGTTCTAATTGCTACTTGAGGATGAGCAAGCATTCTGGGTGTTGGTATGGGAAGAAGGAAGAATAGAAGGAAAAGAACAACAATAGAGAAAATGAATTGCAAGGTTGTAAAGTTTCTTTTCCTCTCATTTGTTTCCAGCACCTAAATTTCATGATTGTCTTTATCTTCTCTGTTTACATGTGTGTATGAATAAACATAGCTTGAATCTTGATTTGTAACATGTTGCTGTGGCATTATAACTACCAACTTGAATTCTGTGAGTTCAAAAGCAGTAAAGCATCATGATCATAAACAAACAAGTAATTAAAGAAGAACTTAGCATGTGCATACAAGTATTGGAAAGCTAGTATGATTGATTGTTGCTCAATTGCATTGGATTTTATTTAATTGAAGTTTTTCATCTAGTACATTTTGTGAAATCCTTTGAAAATCGTGAAAACCTTGAAGAAGCAAATACAATTAAAGCAAGAAAAGAAAAAGGGAAAGAATGAGAAAGTTGAAGGCTCTGAGTACCAATGACAATTCCATTGTTAAGTGCTTGTGGTGTTTATGTATCAAGTCAAATGCTTGAAAACAAAACACTTAGAAGTCAAGGCTAGGCTCAAGTGCAAAAGCACTCCCTCAAAGCTCAAGGCTCTAAGCATCAATGATTAGAGAGTCAAGAAAAGAAAAAAAATGTGCTTAATGAAGTCCTCTAATTAAATGCTTGTGGTGCTTATGTATCAAGTGGTAATACTTGAAAACAAAGCATTTAGAGTCGTAGCTTTGTTATCAACTCATGGGGCAAAGCACCCAAAAGGAGAAGCTAATAAGAAAATCAAAAGCTTGTTTCAAGGAAGAAATATGAGAAAAAGATTTCATAAATTGAGCTAGATAGAAGCATCAATCATTTACATTTCTTTTGTGATTGTAGCATGCTTAGAAAACTAGCTTACCATGAACATTGAGTTGCTATTCTTCTTACCTTGGATTGTCAAATTTTATTGCATGATTCCTTTCTTGCTTGGAGACAAGCAAGGTTTAAGTTTGGTGTTGTGATGACAAGTCATCATATACCCATTTTTCAAGCTAATTTCACTTGTTTCACTAGTTTTCATACACTTTCTTGCATTCTAAGTAAGTAATTTGGAATGAAAATGCATGACTTCTTTAAATCAAACAACCACTATTTAATTGATGCTAAATCATGAGGTTTGGGCAAAAATTAATTGATTTTTAATGATTTATAAACCTTGTGAATTTGGTGATACTTTGATTGGTTGTTTTGATTAATTGTAGGTGAAGAAAAGAAGAAAAGAAGAAAGCGTGGCCCAAGGAAGAAAAGTGTGGCAAAGAACATGAGGAAGTGTGGCACATGAAAGGAGCACAAAGGAAAATTCCAAGGAGGCAATGTTTCAATGCTCTGCTGACTTTGTGAGTGAGCTGAGCACAATTTGAAGCAAAGAAATAAGGAAAGGAAAAACAATGCTCAGCTCACCAAGTGAGCATTGTCGAAAGCATTGAAGAAATAATTCAAGGAAATTATTTGCCAAATGCCTTCTCCAAGATTTGAACCCATGACCAAAGGGGGGTGGGGGAGCGCTCCTTGCAAGGAAAATAAGCCAAAATCGGCCAAAATGCTACCAGCAAGTTTCAAACACGGAGGTTTCAGCAAGGAAGGTGCGCTCCTAGCACCACTTGAGCACTACCCTGATGATGTCCAAGACTTGGCATGCAAAATATTTCAAAGGACCTCCCCTTGGAAGCCAATGCTCAGCTCACGCTACTCCTACACAAACACTTAACACGGGCCAGGGGAGTGGAGCGCGCAACAAATTTGGCACGGTCCAAGGCAAGACGTGCGCACAAGGCCTCAATGCTCAGCTCAACTTGTGAGCTTAGCATTCCCCTGGTGCCTCCCCTCCAACATTGCACGCTACAAGGGAACCCACACACAAGGCCTCAATGCTCAGCTGAGCCCACTGAAGATTGTAACTGCTTCAACTCAGGATCAAAGGCCCATATCCAAGACTTGAAGAGCTGACTAGAAGATCAAGAAGAGTAGTATATATAGGAGTAGTTTTGAATTAGAAAGAAGCTTGGCATTTTAGAGAACTACACTCTGTATATTTACTTTTCCTGTAATTTCTAGTTTACTTGAGAATGTACTCTTCTCTACCATCTTCCATTTCCAGAGCTATGAACAAATAAACCCCTTTTCATTGGGTTAGGGAGCTCTGTTGTAATTTGATGGATCAATTATAGTTTTCATTCTTCTTCTTCTTTCTTTTCTCTTGATTTACTAGAAAGCTTTCGATCCTAATTCAATTGGTTAGTTGTCTTAGAAAAGAAACTCTCCATAATAGGATCTCCTCTGAGCCTTGGAAAAGGGATGAGGAGATCATGCTAGAAATGCTTTCTCATGTTGGACCAAATTGGGGGTTGGACGGATATAGTGACATATAATCCTCCCAACACTTTGATTTGGAAATACATGTGGTATAATCAGTGACCATACTTCATCTCTTCCCATGAGCAATTAAATCAAGGAATTAGGCAATTGTTCAAGCTTAGAGAGATTGGGTTGCCAAGGAATTGGGATCCAATCACCTAAGATTGCCAAGGAGATCAATGAATGCATTGATTGAGGAAGAGATGAGAATGAACTTGATCTGGAGAATGCAACATCTCCTAAGCCCAATGAATCCCCCATTTCTGATCTTACCCATTCTCTTTACTTTCTGCCAGTTATTTTCATGTTTATTTCCCCAAATCCCCATTTAAGATTCTGCAAGTTACTTTTTGCAATTTACTTTTCCGCCATTTAATTTTCTGCAATTCTCAACTCAATTTCTGCTTAGCTCAACTAGAACATTCCTCCAATTAAAATTGCTCGATCAATCAATCCCTGTGGGATTCGACCTCACTCTATTGTGAGTTTTTACTTGACGACAATTTGGTATACTTGTCGAAGAGAGATTTGTTGAGAGACAAGTTTTTGTACATCATCTTCTGTACTGATTGGAGACGACGGATCCGGCTTGTGCGTGGTGGCCGGAGCTATCGTGTCTGGCTTGTTGGACTGGCAATGCTGCTGATCCTTTGTCACCGGAGGGTGGTGGTACTTGCAAGGGACTCTTATGCTTAAGTTAGCAAGGGTATTAAACAGGTTTTATGTAGGATCAGAGTATGAGTTATACCTGGGTGCTCCAGTGTATTTATAATGGCGTAGAGTGACCTTCTTAGATAAGATAAATTAGTTATATTATCTTATCTTTATCTTTTGAGTGAGGTCATCTTATCTTCAAGGGAACCGCCCTTCTCTCTATAGGCTTGGCTGCCTTAGGTTTTGGGGCGCGGTCCTCCATTTGGGCCCTTTTTGGGCTTTCTTAGTGATTTGACCGAGCTCTTTGAGAATAGGTCAGATTGTCCTGACCTGAAGAGGTCGGTCGACTTATCAGTAGAACATCCCGAGTCGGAAAGCTCGTCCCAGGGTATGAATAGTGCCCCTGCATCGGCTCGGGCGTTCTGTTCTCGGGGTATATGGCGGACCTCATATTCCCCGACTTGTCCGAGTTGTTTCCTGGTTTTGTCCAAGTACTTTTTCATGGTGGGGTCTTTGGCTTGGTAGCTCCATGTTATTTGTGAAGTGACAACTTGTGAGTCGCTAAAGATGATAAGCTTTTGAGCTCCAACCTCCTTGGCCAGCTTCAAACCAGCTAGTAGTGCCTCATATTCTGCTTGGTTGTTTGAGGCAAGGAACCCGAATTTGAGGGAAAGTTCGATTTGGGTTCCCTGGTCGCTTTCAATTATCACACCTACGCCGCTTCCCATTTTATTTGAGGAACCGTCTACGTAGAGATTCTACTTTATAGGGATTTTCGGGGTGTTTGTAAATTCTACAATGAAGTCAGCTAGATATTGTGATTTGATGGCTGTCTGAGCTTTATATTAAAGGTCAAATTTGGACAACTCGACTGCCCATTGCAAGATTCTGCCTGCTAAGTCTATTTTCTGCAAAATTTCTTTTATGGGTTGGTTGGTCCGAACCCTAATGGTGTGAGCTTGGAAATATAGACGAAGTCGTCGAGATGTTAATACGAGAGCATATGCGAATTTTTCTATTTTTTGGTAGTTCAGTTTGGATCCTTGTAATGCTTTGCTAATGAAGTACACAGGTTGTTGCCCACTGTCGTCTTCTCGGACTAGTGCTGAGGCTACTGCCCGACTTCCTACTGCGAGATATAATATAAGTGGTTCTCCTTCCCGAGGCCGAGCAAGGATAGGTGGCTATCCCAGGAATCTTTTAAAATCTTGGAAGGCCTGCTCGCACTCCGTTGTCCATTCGAACCTCTTTCCCTTCCTTAGAGTGACATAGAAGGGGAGAGATCTTATTGCTGATCCAGCTAGAAATCTGGACAAGGCTGCCAACCTTCCTTTGAGTTGTTGTACTTTCTTGACATAAGTCGGGCTTTTCATGTTGAGTATGGCCCGACATTTATCCGGATTTGCCTCGATTCCTCTTTGTGTTAGCATAAAACCCAAAAACTTGCCAGCTTCTACTGCGAAGGTGCATTTTACAGGATAAAGTCGCATGGCATGCCTTCTTATAGTGTCGAATACTTGGGTGAGGTCGGACAGCAGCGTCTTTTCACTTTGTGTCTTTATTAACATGTCGTTCACATATACTTCCATGATTTTTCCGATGTGATTCATGAAGATCTTATTCATTAATCTCTGATAGGTAGCTCTTGTGTTCTTTAGTCCAAAGGGCATGACGATGTAGCAGTAGTTTGCTTTTGGGGTTAAGAACGAGATTTTTTCTTAGTCGGGTGGATACATCGGGATTTGATTGTATCCCGAATATGCATCCATAAACGAGAGGTATTTATACCCGGAGGAGGCATCTACCAGAGGGTCGATACTTGGGAGTGGATAAGGATCTTTTGGGCAAGCTTTGTTGAGATCAGTGTAATCGGTGCACATCTGCCACTTCCCATTTGATTTTTTCACCAAGACAACGTTAGCTAGCCATAGTGGGTACATAACTTCTCTTATGAATCCTGCCTCCAGTAGAGCTTGTACCTGTTCTTCCACAGCTTGGGATCGTTCTGGCCCAATCTTTCTACGTTTCTGTTGTACTGGCCAAGATTCTAGGTAGATTGCTAGCTTGTGGGACATTAACTTGGGGTCTATGCCTGGCATGTCTGCAGCCTTCCATGCAAAGAGGTCGACGTTATCTCGTAAGAATGGTACAAGTGATTCTTTTATGTCTCCTTTTAGGATTGTACCGATATTGGTTATTTGGTCCGGGATATCTCCAATCTGGACTTTTTCTATTTCACCTTCGGGTTATGGGTGGAGTTCTTCCCGCCTCTGAGCTCCATCGAGTTTAATTGTGTGGAATTCTTCTCCTCTGCCTCTGAGGTTTAAACTTTTGTTGTAGCAGCGGCGCACCGTCTTCTGGTCTGCTTTTATTGTAGCTATTCCTTCTGTAGTTGGGAACTTCATGCATAGATGTGGAGTCGAGACTACTGCGCTGAGCTGATTTAATATTGTCCAACCTATTAAGGCATTGTAGGCTGAGCGTACGTCGACCACAATGTAGTCTATTTTGAAGTGTTCTTGACTGGTTTCCTTTTCCAAAGGTCGTGTGTAGTGAAATGTATCCAAGTGGTTGAACTGGGGTGTCTCCCAGTCCAAATAGGTTGTTCGGATATGCTCTGAGTTCTTTTTCTTCTAGGCCGAGTTTGTCGAAGGCAGTTTTGAATAATATGTCGGCGGAGCTTCCTTGGTCTATCAGTGTGCAATGGATATTTGCGTTTGCCAATACGATAATGATGACCATAGGATCGTCGTGTCCTGGGATGATGCCAGATGCATCCTCTTTGGTAAAAGTAATTGTGGGGATGTCGGGTGTTTCCTCTCTTCCCTCAACATGATATACTTCTTTGAGATATCTTTTGCGAGATGATTTGGAGATCCCGCCTTCCACAAATCCTCCATGTATCAGGTAGACATGTCTCTTGGGTGTACGAAATGGTCGCTCTGCCTGTCTGACATCTTCATCCCTTCTTCTTTTTCTGGGATCGTCTGCTCGGCTCGCCAAATACTGATCTAATTTTCCTTCTCTTACCAGTTTTTTTATGATATTTTTTAAGTCGAAACATTCGTTGGTAGAATGTCCGTAGATTCAATGGTATTCACAATATTCTGCCTGTTTTTCTCCTCTTTTTTTGCTTTTGAGTGGTCGAGCTGGGGTTATCTTTTCAGTATGGCATACTTCACTGTAGACATCCACAATGGATACCCAAAGAGGGTTATAATTGTGGTATTTTTTATCTTTCCCCCATGTCGATCTTCTTTTTTCTTGGATTCTTTGTCCTTGTCTCGGGAGGAGTAGGAGAATCCGGATTTTGAGGTCTCTCCTAGTCGAGCGTTTTCCTCTATGTTGATATGCTTCTCTGCTTGTTCTTGTACCTTATTTAGAGATGTGGGATGCTTTTTCGATATGGATTGGCTAAAAGGCCCTTCTCGTAGGCCATTGATGAGGCCCATGATGGCTGCTTCCGTGGGTAGACTTTATATGTCTAGACATGCCTTGTTGAATCTTTCCATGTAGCTGCAGAGACTTTCTCGATCTCCTTGATTGATTCCTAATAGACTTGGGGCTTACTTGGTTTTGTCTTTCTGGATAGAGAATCTGGCTAGAAATTTCTTGACTATGTCATCGAAGCTTGAGATGAACCTGGGGGGTAGATTGTCGAACCACTTAATCATCGTTTTTGTTAAGTTAGTCGGGAAGGCTTTGCAGCAGATTGTGTCTGAGGCATCAGTGAGGTACATTCAACTTCTGAAATTACTGGGGTGGTGGCTAGGATCTACCGTGCCATCGTATAAGGCCATATTCGGGAGTTTAAAGTCGTTTGGGATTTTGGTCTTCATGATCTCCTTGGTGAATGGATCTTGGTCCTTGTGGGAGCTGTCCTTATGGGTGGAACAAGTGGCTTTGGTTTTGAGATCGGCTTCGAATTTTAGGAGTTTGTCCTCCAATTCCCGGCGTCGCCTTATCTTCATTTGTAGGTCCTTCCCAGCTTCTCGCTGATGTTAGGCTTCTTTCTCGAGTTGTTTTAAACGATCTTGAAGTGTCTCAAGGGCCAAGATTGGTGAATTTTTGTCTTCGTTAGGTTACGGGGTATCTTTTGGTGTAGTGTCCACATTTTTGTGCGGCGTTCTGTCTTCTAGACCTAAATCGTGGCCGTTGTCATGGTCGTCCGCCATGGTGATGGGATGACTTCCAGGTTCCCCAGCAACGGCGCCAATGTTCCAAGGGTTACCTGAAACTGTAGGTCGATCTCGGACGAGATCTTCTGTACTGATTGGAGATGACAGATCTGGCTTATGCGTGGCGGCCGGAGCTGTTGTGTCCGACTTGTTAGACTGGCAATACTACTGATACTTTGTCAACGGAGGGTGGTGGTACCTGCAAGGGACTCCCATGCTTAAGTTAGCAAGGGTATTAAGCAGGTTTTATGTAGAATCAGAGTATGAGTTATACTTGGGTGCTCCAATGTATTTATAATGGCGTAGAGTGACCTTCTTAGATAAGATAATATAATTATCTTATCTTTATCTTTTGAGTGAGGTCATCTTATCTTCAAGGGAACCACCATTCTCTCTGTAGGCTTGGGCTGCCTTAGGTTTTGGGGCGCAGTCCTCCATTTGCGCCCTTTTTGGGCTTTTCTGGTGATTTGACTGAGCTCTTTGAGAGGAGGTCGGATTGTCCTGACCTGAAGAAGTCGATCGACTTATCAGTAGAACATCCTGGGTCGGACAGCTCGTCGCAGGGTATGAACAACCTTACTTGTGGTTGCTTCTTCTATAACTTTCCCGCTTCTGAGTGTGATGGCCTTGCATTCCCCTCTTGGGTTGGCCATGGTATCACTGGGAAAGGTATGAGTGGTCATTGGGATTTTCTATGATAAAATTTCCACTTGTGCTTCTAGCTTTGAGATTGCTGCGCCTTGATTCTTCAGATTTGATATGTATTCTTCTTGATTGGTGTCTATCCTTCTATCAGTCTGTGTTTATCTCTCCATAAGAGTAGAAATGGCTCCTGTAAGCTGTGATGATAGTTGTGCTATTGCAGCATTCACTCTCTCAAAGTTGCTCTTGATTTCACATGGTTGCAAGGTTGAGGTTAATGTGTCTTGATGGTGGTTATTGTGTGTTTGTTGGGTGGTATGGTATGATGTGTTCTGTGAGTTATGGTAGGGTCTATTGTTACCTAATTGATGGTTGGGGTTGTGGGTGTTATGTTGGCTTGGCGGGTAAGGTTTGATGTGGTATTGGTTGTGGCTTTGTTGGTTTCCCCACCCAAAATTTGGGTTGTTCTTCCAACCTGGGTTGTATGTCTTAGAATTGGGATCATATGGTAGTCAAGAATTGTTCACGTAGTTTGCTTGCTCCCATTCACCTTGAGCTTCTGGTGTATCTTCTTCTTGGTGTGGTGCTTGAGCTTGAACAACTGAAACTTGGACAGCCTCCATCTTTTTGGTTAAGGCTGCTATTTGTGTTGCAATTACCTTGTTTTGAGTTAACAAGGCATCCATAGAATTGAGTTCTAACACTCCTTTCTTTTGAGTTCTTTCTGAAGCATAGAAATACTCATTCTCAGCCATAGTCTCAATGACATCTATGGCTTCTTCGATAGTCTTCTTCTTGTTGAGTGAGCCTCTTGAAGAGTGGTCCATAGCCTTCTTTGCTTCATATGACAGTCCTTCATAAAAGATGTGTAGTTGAACCCATTCATTGAACATTTCTGGAGGGCACTTTCTTGTCAAATCCTCGAACCTCGCTCAAGCCTCATAAAGTGTTTCGCCATCTAGCTGCCCGAATGTCTGCACCTCACTTCTCAATCTGTTGACTCTCTGTGGAGGGTAGAATCTTGCTAAAAATTTGTTTACAACTTCCTCCCATGTGGTTAAACTCTCTTTGGGGAATGCTTCCAACCACTTTGCTGCCTTATCTCTTAGTGAGAAAGGGAACAAGAGTAGCTTGTAGGTGTCAGGGTGTACACCATTGGACTTGACAGTGTCACATATCCTCAAGAATGCAGTGAGATGCTGATTTGGATCTTCTTGGGCACTTCCTCCATATGAACAATTATTCTGGACAAGTGTGATGAGTTGAGGTTTCAACTTAAAGTTGTTAACATGGATTCTTCGTTTCAGGATGCTGCTGCCACAGTTTCCTCGGTTTGGGTTGATGTAGGAGCCTAAGACTCGCCTCTCTTGCTTGACATGATTGCCAGCTTCCTCTCCAACATGGTTATGTGCTTCTTCTTCCATGGTGGTTTCTGGGTTTTCTTCCACTACTTCCTTTCCATCTATGCCCTTACCTCTTGCTTCCCTCCTAAATCTAAGGAAGGTCCTCTCAGGTTCACTATTGAAGGAGGAGGAAGTTTCTTCCCTTCTACCTGTCATACATTCAACAACAACAAATAGAGAGCAAGTGAAAGAATCACCTTAGTTAAGATTAGTGGTTAACTTGGTTGATGCAATTAATCAAATAGTTAGAAGAATGGAATTTTGGACAATGGATAACTAAAATGCTTTCAGCAAGAAATAAAAAAAAAGAAAAGAAAAATAACAAGGTAATTAAAATGCTTAATCTAGCTCTCCAATCAATTTAATCATTGTCAAATTCAAACCAAACCCCCTAACAGCGCCATAAAACTTAATGAGTTCAGAATTCACACCCCATATTTTTTTTATTATGAATCCACTTTTTTGGCAAGCGCACCAAAATTATCGTCAAGTATTAACCCACAGTGGAGTGGGATCGTATCCACAGAGATTGGTAGTTTTGAAAAATTTTAATCAATTGGTGAACTAGTCAAGCTAAACAGAATAGATTGTAATTGCAGAATTATAAATGCGCAGAAACGTAAATGACATGAAAGTAAAGAAAAGCAGTAAAGTACAGAAATAGAAATGGCAAGAATGTAAAGAGTAGAAACATAAATGACTGAATTGTAAACGGGAATGGGATTTTCAAAATGTAAATGAAAGCTATAAAGAAAGTGATAGATGAGAATAGGGGGAATTCATTGAGATCAGGAGATGTTGTCTCTTTGGATTAAATTCAGCTTATATCTTCTTCAATCATGCAACTCATTGACCTCTTGGCAATCATGATTGATTGAGCCCCACTCCATTGATGACTCAATCTCTCTGATCTTGATCAATAGCCAATTCCTTGGTCTAATTGCTCATGAAGAGAGATATGCTTGGTCCCTGATTATACCACACATCATCATAGGTCCAGGTAGAGGGAGGATTGTATGTCACCATATCCAAACACCAAAACCCAGATTCTACTCAAGTATGAGAAGGGATTTCTAGCATGGTTTCATGTTTCCTTTTCCAAGGTTCCCATGAAACCCATTTTGCATTCAACCTCTTTTCCAATATGATTGAACACTAAGTATGAAAAATGAAATTCCTTCTAGCAAATCAAAGAGAAGATGAAAAGAAGAAGAGATTCACTATCATTAATCCATCAAGTACAGCAGAGCTCCCTCTCTCAATGAGAGGGAATTTAGCTACTCGTAGCTTAGAGAAAAGTACTCAAGATGGAGTGAAAAGTAAAACTAAAAGCTCTTCTAACTGCTTAACCCCTTTCTCAGTATTTCTTGGGGTTATTTATACTACTTTTAGCTCTAAAAAATAAAAGAAATACAAAAGTGGAAAAGGAAAATTACAATTTGGAGGGAAAAGAAACTCAACAAACGTGATCTCCCAGCTGGCGTGTGGTTGGCACTTTAGTGGCGTGCCACGTCCTCCTCTAATTCTGGCTTGGCGTGCCACGCCTAGCTCTTCAAGTGGCACGCCCTTCTTCATTAGCCTCCCTGGCATGCCACACCTTCGAGCCCAAGTGGCACGCCCAGGGTCTTTTAATTACCCATGTAGCCTGGCGTGCCACGCCTTCGAGCCAAAGTGGCACGCCCAGGTCTTCTCCATCTTCTTCTTGCTTCTGGAAATTTCCTGGCGTGCCACGCCCTTCCTGTGTGCTCGATCCATCTCTCTGGAAAGTTGAACTAGCGTGGCACGCCCAAGATCTGGCGTGCCACGCCCATTTGTGTGCTTGGCTCCTTCGCTGGCATGCCACGCCCAACATTCAAGTGGCACACCCAGGGTGGAGGATGGATTCTGGCGTGCCACGCCTTTGTCGCCAAGTGGCACGCCCTTTTGGTTGGCTTCTTAAATTCCTCTCTGGAAAATATAACCAGCGTGCCACGCCCATCATCTTGCCTTGGTTCCAGTAGCTAGCGTGCCATACCCAGCGTTCAAGTGGCACGCCATAGTGAGATTCTTGAGCTGGCGTGCCACGCCTTCGACAGCAAGTGGCACGCCTAGCCCTTTCTTTAGCTTCCTTGTGCATTGTCGTGCCACGCCTGGTTGCTCAAGTGGCATTCCTAAGTGGGGATGAGAGCTTGGCATGCCACACCTTCGATCTCAAGTGGCACGCCCAAGCCATTTTAGCCTTCAACTTCTTCTCTGGAATCTTGCACTAGTGTGCCACGCCATGTTGCCCAAGTGGCACCCCCATTTATTTGTTGGTTCCTCAAGCTTGGCGTGCCACGCCTGACTCCTCAAGTGGCACGCCCGAGTGACTTTTGAAGCTGGCATGCCACGCCTTTGACACCAAGTGGCACGCCCTATAGTAAGTGATGGGCTAGGCGTGCCACGCCCAACCTGGCATGCCATGCCCTTTTAATAACCTTCAATGTTGCTCTCTAGAAAAATGTATTAGAGTGCCATGCCCATGTAAATGCTTGAGACCCCTCTGGACTTCAGCACTGGCGTGTCACGCCCAGCTCCTGGTGTGCCACGCTAGTGTACTTTTTGTGGCGTTTGCTCTAAGTGGCACGCCTGTTTCACACGCCCAGCTTGTTTTGTTGTTTTCTTCCCATTTTTGATGTCTTTTTCACCTGAAATTTAGCACAACCTCATTTCAAAGCAATGTACTATACTATTCATCATTGCATGAATTGCAATGATCAAATGAGATTATGCTCTTTTGTGGTCCTTTTTACGCAAGAAAGAAGGGTAGATGATACAAGTCATCAAATGCCAAGTGAATGAGAATTGCCTTCGAGCCTCTTAAATCTTTTTGAGTTGCATGATTTGGCCACCATGTGATTTGAACCCTCATCTTTGATTAGGCAATTTCTTGATGGATGTTATGCATTTATCTTAATGCATTGAGTTTGTTGATCATATGCATCCATATGTTATTTTGAGCTTGAATTCTTTCTTGCTTCTTTATCGCTTGTTTGGTTATCTTAACCTACTAGTTTAAAGTATTTCAAGCACACTAGAATGAGTGACGTGCATGCTTCTTTTGTGTAAATTGTGATAAGCTTTTATGCTAGTGTGCGTGTGTTCTTTACCGCGCGCAATTTAGAACTCACACAGTCTTCTCTTCAACGTCACACAAATTCACTCACTCAATTCTAGTGATTTACCTCATTCCAACAATATAGGCTTCCTTGCTTTTGCATTTACTTGTCTTCTTATCCTGTTTTCTATTTTTAGGATGTTTTGCCGTAAGCTAAAATGGAAGCAAGAAAAAAGAACACGCAGCAACCGGTTGATTTACCAGCTCAAGGTAGCAACTCAGAGAGTCACCGTACCCCTTTGCTCATCTTTAAGTGCATCGAGGATGGTGCAAATTTAAGTGTCGGGAGGTCGTCCGACCAGTCGGCATTTTTGGGTGACAAGTTTCTAATCCCAACACTTTTACATTTCATTTTTAGGTCTTTTAAGACTTTTTGTTGCATATATATAATAAGCTTAGTCAAAAATAATGAAATTTTCCAAGAAAAATATTCCTAATTGGGCATTGACATCCCAATTAATTTGAGTGAAAAACTTTTCATAGAACTTGCTTGAATTATATATATTGTGGAACATGATTTTTGAGCTAGGAACACACAACCTTGTGAGTTTTGAGCCTAATGGCGTGGTTACATCTTATAACCACTTATTTTACTTCTTGTGTGCATTGTTCTCTTTCTATGATCGTAATCTTTGATTTGTTTGATTCTTTATGTCCATTATTTTGTGTATTCATACATTTATATGATTGAGGCCATTGTTTCATTAGCTCACTTACCCAAATAGCCTTACTTTTTATCAACCTTTGTTAGCCAACTTTGAGCCTACGATTAACCCACTTTGTTTTTAATTTAGCACATTACAGTGAGTGTATGTATCATTTGAGTGCGGGAAAACTTGGGACATTGGTTGAGGTAAAAGGGTGTTTTTGTTTTGTATTTCTATATTTGGGAGTTAGGTACATACTCATGTGTTAATTAAATGTGTAAACCATATGCATTGACGCTTTTGTTTATAGTCACATCAAAAAGAAAAAAAGAGAAAAATAAAAGAAAAAAATAAAAAGAAAGAAAATGTAGAAAAAAGAAAAAAATTAGAAAGAAAAGAAAAAGAAAAAGAAAGAAATAAAAAGGGGACAAAATGCCCCAAAGTAAGTTCAATAATAATCAATGCATATGGGTCGTGATAAAAAAGAAAATGCATGAGTATGTGAAAAAGTAGGGAATGGGTAGTTAGGTTAGTACTTAATTGTATAGGTTGTCATAGGTTAGGTGGGAAGCTTAGGTTAATCAAAGATTCAAACTCTAGCCCACTTGACCATATACAATCCTACCTTGACCCTAGCCCCATTACAACCCTATGAAAAGAACTCATGATAATTTTATGCATGCATGAAATAATTGTTGATTGTTAGATGAAAAATAAATTTTAGAAAGCATGATTAGGGGAGAATTGAGTGAATCAACCCCAAACACTTGAGTGAATAGAGCGGATACACATCCGGTGAGGGTTCGATTGCTCAATTACATGTTTCCACCTATGATCATCACTTATCATGCAAGTTTGTAAAAATATTTAATAACTCAATTCAATTGTGGATTTGCTTTGATTGCTATTGCGGTAGCCCTTATGCTCATACATGTTTTCTTGGGAATCGATTTATTTTGACCAAGTAATTGCATTCATATAGATAGTTACATTTAGATAGATTGCATGTAGGTAGTTATTACATTGAATAAATGTTGATACCCTTTGTTTCCTTCTTGATTCTAGCATGAGGACATGCTATGATTTAAGTGTGGGGAGGTTGATAAACCCTATTTTTAGGGTTTATCTTGTGCTTAATTTAGGGGATTTTTTCACCTTTTCTCACATTTATCTAATGAAATAGCATGGTTTCAAAAATTCTCCTTTATTTGTGCTTAAGAGTAAAAACATGCTTTTTAGACCTTTAATTAGCTAGATTTAATTCACCTTTGATTCCACTAGATGCCTTGATATGTTTGTTAGTGAATTCAAATTGGAAAGGCTAGGAATAGATCAAAGGGATGAAGAGAAAAAGCATGCAAGTAGAGAACTCATGGAGAAACAAGGATTTGGGATGCTGAGATCAATGCGCATGCGCAGCAGACGCGCACGCGTGGAAAGTGACATCGCATGGCAACGTGTATGTGTGACATACACGTACGCGTCGGTGCTTGCACGTGACCCACTTAAAGTGAATCCGCTGGGGCGATTTCTGGGCTTCCCAAGCCCAAACCCAACTCACTTCTAATGCTATTTAACCCAAGGATTGAAGGGGGATCAACATACATGATACCTTTTTCACATAGCTTAGTTTAGTCAATGCTTTAGTTAGTTTCTAGAGAGAAAAGCTCTATCTTCTC
The DNA here is from genome assembly GCF_000817695.3 of Arachis duranensis. NCBI lineage: Eukaryota > Viridiplantae > Streptophyta > Magnoliopsida > Fabales > Fabaceae > Arachis > Arachis duranensis. The sequence continues at coordinate 72,012,160 of NC_029781.3, forward strand.
TCTAGAATTAGAATTAGGTTTAGATCTATATCTACTTCTTCTCTCTTGCTTTAATTCTTCTTTTTCTTCCTTAATTGTTCTCTTGTATTTGTCGCATTCTACTTCTCTTGTTATTTTTTTGTATTATTAGTTGTAGTTTATGGATTCTTTTGTAGATCTCCTTTTCCTTTCAATGCAGTTTATGATTTCCATGTCTTCTTATCTTTGCTTTAGTTTTCTATTGTTGATTTCTTGCCTTTGTAGTTATAGTTTCCTTTAATTCTTGTAATTAGTGATGTTTACTTCTATTGCCTTTTATGTGTTTGATGAAATGCTTCTTCTAGTTACGAGGTAGATTTTGTTCCTCTTGGCCTAGGTTGAGTAATTAGTGACTCTTGAGTTATTGATGAGCGGATAATTTATACGATTTTTGGCATTATTTTTAGTATTTTTTAGTATGTTCTAGTTAGTTTTTAGTATATTTTTATTAGTTTTTAGTTAAAATTCACTTTTCTGGACTTTACTATGAGTTTGTGTGTTTTTCTGTAATTTCAGGTATTTTCTGGCTGAAATTGAGGGACATGAGCAAAAATCTGATTCAGAGACTAAAAAGGACTGCAGATGCTGTTGGATTCTGACCTCCCTGCACTTGAAGTGGATTTTCTGGAGCTATAGAAGCCCAATTGGCGCGCTCTCAATGGCGTTGGAAAGTAGACATCCTGGGCTTTCCAGCAATATTTGATAGTCTATACTTTGCCCAAGATTTGATGGCCCAAACCGGCGTTCAAAGTTACCATCAGAATTCCTAGCGTTAAACGCCGGAACTGGCACAAGGATGGGAGTTAAACGCCCAAACTGGCACCAAAGCTGGCGTTTAACTCCAAGAAGAGTCTCTACACGAAAAATGCTTCAATGCTCAGCCCAAGCACACACCAATTGGGCCCAGAAGTGGATTTTTATGTCATTTACTCATCTCTGTAAACCCTAGGCTACTAGTTCTCTATAAGTAGGACCTTTTACTATTGTATTTTCATCTGGGTAGCTACCTTTGTTCTTATGCTATCTTAGATTATTGGGAGGCTGGCCTCACGGCCATGCCTAGACCTTGTTCTTATGTATTTTCAATGGTGGAGTTTCTACACACCATAGATTAAGGGTGTGGAGCTCTGCTGCACCTCAAGTTTTAATGCAATTACTACTATTTTCTATTCAATTCAGTTTATTCCTATTCTAAGAATACAAGCAAACAAGGCTTGAATGTTTATCTCTTGGATCCCTTAATTGGAATCTTCGTGGTATAAGCTAGAATTGATGGCGGCATTCAAGAGAATCCGGAAGGTCTAAACCTTCTCTATGGTATTCTGAGTAGGATTCAATGATCGAATGACTGTGACGAGCTTCAAACTCGTGATTGTGGGGCGTTAGTGACAGACGCAAAAGAATCACTGGATTCTATTCCGACATGATCGAGAACCGACAGCTGGATAGTCGTGCCATGACAGGGTGCATTGAACATTTCCACTGAGAGGATGGGAGGTAGCCACTGACAACGGTGAAACCCTTGCATACAGCTTGCCATGGAAAGGAGTAAGAAGGATTGGATGAAGACAGTAGGAAAGCAGAGAGACGGAAGGGATCAAGCATCTTCATACGCTTATCTGAAATTCCCACCAATGAATTGCATAGGTATCTCTATCTTTATCTTTATGTTTTATTCATCATTCATAACCATTTGAGTTTTCCTGACTAAGATTTATAAGGTGACCATAGCTTGCTTCATACCAACAATCTCTGTGGGATCGACCCTTACTCGCGTAAGGTTTATTACTTGGACGACCCAGTACACTTGCTGGTTAGTTGTGCGAAGTTGTGTTTATGCCATGGTATTGAACACCAAGTTTTTGGGTTCATCACGGGGATTATTTGAGTTGTGAAAAGTATTGATCACAATTTCGTGCACCAAGTTTTTGGCGCTGTTGCCGGGGATTGTTGAGTTTGGACAACTGACGACTCATCTTGTTTCTTAGATTAGGTATTTTTCTTCAGAGTTCTTAAGAATGAATTCTAGTGTTTCATGATGATCTGTTGAAGTCTGGCTGGCTGTGAAGCCATGTCTAATTTTATTAGACCGAGGTTTCAACTTATCATCACAAGAGCTTGTTGATTTCTATCAATCTTGCTGTTGGAGCAATGATCTGCTAAGGCTTGGCTGGCCATTGGCCATGTCTAGTATTTTGGACCGGAGCTTTCTTTGAAAGCTTGGCTGGCTGTGAAGCCATGTCTAATTCCTGGACCGGAGTCTTAGACTAGCATTGCAATGATTCCTGGAATTCTCATTAAGAATTTTGATATCTTTATTTTCTTTTGCACTTAATTTTCGAAAAATCACAAAAAAATTTACAAAATCATAAAAACCAAAAGTATTCTACGTTTCTAGTATTTCATGTTAAGTTTGGTGTCAATTGCATGTTTCTGTTCTTTTTGCATTCATGCATGTGTCTTCATTAATCTTCAAGTTGTTCTTGATGGTTACATTGCTTTGATTTTTAAATTCTCTTGACTTGAGTGTTTATGTGTCTCATATGTATTCTCATTTTGTCAGTGTCAGCAGTATACAAACTGCTAAGTTTGGTGTCTTGTATGCATTGTTATTTGATTTTAGTTGCATTTTGATTATTCCTTATTATTAAAAATCCAAAAATATTTTTAATTTGTGTCTTTTCAAGTCAATAATACAGAGGATTGAAGATTCAGAACATTCAGCAGAGGAATTGCACAGAAAAAGCTGGGCGTTCAAAACGCCCAGTGAGGAAGGCAAACTGGCGTTTAAACGCTCAATTAATGATTTGATTCAACATTTCAAGTATGTTGCCTTTTCTGTTGAGAAAGGTTTAATGTTTGAATTATATCTTTTCTTGATATCTTTTCTTTTTGATTTCTAATTTCAAAATCTTTTTCAAATCACTTGATTTCTTTTCCGCTCTTGGTTTTCGAAAATCAATTAGTGTTTTTCAAAATGTTTTCAAAATCTTTAACTTAATTTTCGAAAATTACTTTTCCTCTTCTCACATCCTTCTATTTATGGACTAACACTATTCCTTAATGCACAATTCGAACTCCATCTTCTTTGATAAGTTCGAATTTTCTACTTCTACCTTCTATTTTTCTTTTCCTCTGACACCTCAAGGAATCTCTATACTGTGACATAGAGGATTCCACATATTTCCTTGTTTTCTTCTCTTTCATATGAGCAGAAGCAAAGATAAAAGCATTCTTGTTGAGGCTGATCCTGAACCTGAAAGGACCTTGAAGCGAGGCTGATCTTGAACCTGAAAGGACCTTAAAGCGAAAGCTAAGAGAAGCTAAGGCACAATTCTCTGTAGAGGACCTAACAGAAATCTTCAAAGAAGAAGAACCCATGGCAGCCAAAAATAACAACAATGCCAACAATGCAAGGAAGGTGCTGGGTGACTTTGCTGCACCTACTCCCGACTTCTATGGGAGAAGCATCTCTATCCCTGCCATTGGAGCAAACAACTTTGAGCTTAAGCCTCAATTAGTTTCTCTAATGCAACAGAATTTCAAGTTCTATGGACGTCCATTGGAAGATCCTCAACAGTTTTTAGCTGAATTCTTGCAAATCTGTGACACTGTCAAGACTAATGGGGTTGACCCTGAGGTCTACAGACTTATGCTATTCCCTTTTGCTATAAGAGACAGAGCTAGAATATGGTTGGACTCACAACCTAAAGAAATCCTGAACTCTTGGGAAAAGCTAGTCAATGCCTTCTTGGCAAAGTTCTTTCCACCTCAAAAATTGAGTAAGCTTAGAGTAGAAGTCCAAACCTTCAGACAGAAGGAAGGAGAATCCCTCTA
>NC_029781.3:72016099-72018994 GCF_000817695.3 Arachis duranensis
ATGCTTTCTGAATGGAGCATCATAGGTATTTTCTATGATGGTCTCTATGAACTATCCAAGATGTCTTTGGATAGCTCTGCTGGAGGATCTCTTCATCTGAAGAAGACGCCTACAGAAGCTCAAGAACTAATTGAAATGGTTGCAAATAACCAATTCATGTACACTTCTGAAAGAAATCCTGTGAACAACGGGACAAATCAGAAGAAATGAGTTCTTGAGATTGATACTCTGAATGCCATATTGGCTTAGAACAAAATATTGACTCAGCAAGTCAATATAAATTCTCAAAGTCTGTCTGGAATGAAGAATGCACCAGGCAGTACTAAGGAAGCTTCATCTGAAGAAGAAGCTTATGATCCTGAGAACCCTTCAATGGAAGAGGTGAACTACATGGGAGAACCCTATGGAAACACCTATAATCCTTCATGGAGAAATCATCCAAATTTCTCATGGAAGGATGAACAGAGACCTCAACAAGGTTTAAACAATAATAATGGTGGAAGAAACAGGTTTAGCAATGGCAAACCTTTTCCATCATCTTCTCAGCAACAGACAGAGAGTTATAAGCAGAACAACTCTGACTTAGCAACCATGGTCTCTGATCTAATCAAAACCACTCAAAGTTTCATGACTGAAACAAGGTCCTCCATTAGAAACTTGGAGGGACAAGTGGGTCAGCTGAGCAAGAAAATTACTGAACTCCCTCCTAGTACTCTTCCAAGCAATACAGAAGAAAATCCAAAAGGAGAGTGCAAAGCCATCAACATGGCCGAATTAGGAGAGGAGGAAGAGGCAGTGAACACCACTAAGGAAGACCTCAATGGACGTCCACTGGCCTCCAATGAGTCCCCCGATAAGGAACCATGGGAATCTGAGGCTCAAAATGAGACCACAGAGATTCCATTGGACTTACTTCTGCCATTCATGAGCTCTAATGAGTAATCTTCCTCTGAAGAGGATGAGTATGTCACTGAAGAGCAAGTTGCTAAATACCTTGGAGCAATCGTGAAGCTAAATGACAAGTTATTTGGAAATGAGACTTGGGAGGATGAACTCCCTTTGCTCACCAAAGAACTGGATGACTTGTCTAGGCAGAATTGATCATTCAAGTGAATGAAGAATCCTTGGTGTTTAAGGCTCAAGGATATCTTTCTGTCATCATGGAGAGGAGGCATGAAGAGCTTCTCTCAAAACAGAGCCAAACAGAGCCCCCGCAGTCAAACTCTAAGTTTAGTGTTGGGAGGCCACAACCAACTTCTAAGTTTGGTGTTGAACCCCCACATTCAAACTTTAAGTTTGGTGTTGGGAGGTTCCAGCATTGCTCTGAGCATCTGTGAGGCTCCATGAGAGCCCTCTGTCAAGCTACTGACATTAAAGAAGCGCTTGTTGGGAGGCAACCCAATGTTATATTTTATCTATTTTTCTTTGTTATTTTATGTTTTTTGTAGGTTGATGATCATGAGAAGTCACAAAATCAATGGAAAAAGCTAAAACAGGAAGAAAAATAGAAAGAAAAATAGCACACCCCGGAGGAGAACTTACTGGCGTTTAAACACCAGTAAGGCTAGCAGATGGGCGTTTAACGCCCAGTCTGGCACCATTCTGGGCATTTAACGCTTGAAAGGGGCACCAGACTGGCGTTAAACGCCAGTAAAGGGCAAGAACTTGGCGTTAAACGCCAGAAATGGGCACCAACCCGGCGTTTAACGCCAGAATTGGCACAGGGAGCAATTTTGCTCGCCACATGGTGCAGGGATGACTTTTCCTTGACACCTTAGGATCTGTGGACCCCACAGGATCCCCACCTACCCCACCACTCTCTATCTTCTTCTTCACCCACTCACCAATCACCTCAACACCTCTTCCCCAAAAACCCTTCACCTATCAAATCCCATCTTTCTCTTCACCACTCACATCGATCCTTCATAAAACCCCACCTACCTCACCATTCAAATTCAAACCACTTTCCCTCCCAAACCCACCCTCTCATAACCGAACCCTAATCCTCTCCCCACCCCTATATAAACCCCTCTTCACTCCTTCATTTTCACACAACCTAAACACTCCCTCTCCCCCTTTGGCCGAACCACAAAGCCATTTCCTTCTCCTTCATTTCTTCTTCTTCTACTCTCTTCTTTCTTCTTTTGCTCGAGGACGAGCAAACCTTTTAAGTTTGGTGTGGTAAAAGCATTGCTTTTTGTTTTTACATAACCATTTATGGCATCCAAGGCCGGAGAAACCTCTAGAAAGAGGAAAGGGAAGGCAAAAGCTTTCACCTCCGAGTCATATCAAGACCACTTCTATGAAGTTGTGGCCTTGAAGAAGGTGATCCCCGAGGTCCCTTTCAAACTCAAAAAGAGTGAATATCCGGAGATCCGACATGAGATCCGAAGAAGAGGTTGGGAAGTTCTTACCAACCCCATTCAACAAGTCGGAATCTTTCAACCCCATTCAACAAGTCGGGATCTTAATGGCTCAAGAGTTCTATGCCAATGCATGGATCACCAAGAATCATGATCAAAGTGTGAACCCGGACCCAAAGAATTGGCTCACTATGGTTCGGGGGAAATACTTGGATTTTAGTCCGGAAAATGTAAGGTTGGCATTCAACTTGCCCATGATGCAAGGAGATGAACATCCTTACACTAGAAGGGTCAACTTTGATCAAAGGTTGGACCAAGTCCTCACAATCATTTGTGAAGAGGGCACCCAATGAAAGAGAGATTCAAGAGGAAAGCTGGTTCAACTGAGTAGGCATGACCTCAAGCCCGTGGCTAGGGGATGGTTGGAGTTTATCCAACGCTCAATCATTCCCACTAGCAACCGGTCCGAAGTTACTATAGACCGGGCTATCATGATTCATAGCATCATGATTGGAGAAGAAATAGAAGTTCA
>NC_029781.3:72019637-72020092 GCF_000817695.3 Arachis duranensis
AGTTGTGATCCAAGGCAATAAGAGTGTGCTTAAGAACCCTGGACACCTCTAGTTGGGGACTCTAGCAAAGCTGAGTCACAATCTGAAAAGTTTCACCCAATTATGTGTCTGTGGCATGTATGTATCCGGTGGTAATACTGGAAGACAGAGTGCTTTGGGCCACAGCCAAGACTCAATAAGTAGCTTTGTTCAAGAATCATCATACTCTACTAGGAGAATCAATTCAATCATTCTGAATTTCAAAGGATAGAGTGAGATGCCAAAACTATTCAGAGGCAAAAAGCTAAAAGCCCCGCTCATCTAATTAATACCGATCTTCATAGATGTTTTGGAATTCATTGCATATTCTCTTCTTTTTATCTTATTTGATTTTCAGTTGCTTGAGGACAAGCAACAATTTAAGTTTGGTGTTGTGATGAGCGGATAATTTGTATGCTTTTTGGCATTGTTTTTAG